>NC_059333.1:31145000-31445000 GCF_018350155.1 Leopardus geoffroyi
ATGTCAGCTGATTTGTGATATGGGCAACACCACTGGGGCATCCTCCGTTTTGTGGGTCTCAATAGATGGATTATCTTTATCACAAGTTACAGGCATATTGTGGAATCAAAGTAAAATGGAATTACTTAGGTTAAGAACACAATGGAGACAGTCAATGCAGTACATAAAGGAAAATTAACCTAACCTTACGGGAATTCACAGCTTTTCTCAGAAATCAGCAGAAGACACCAGCCAATCCTCAAATGCCAAGTTTGTTCATATCATCTCCAGATTTCCTTGTTCCCCAGAGTCACCTACCCTGATCCAAATAAGAAAGAAGACCACTAGGCAACTAATCAGCTGAAAAAAACAAGTAACTTTCATACCTAGTCCATGAAAATTTCTTAGTCTGTGAGGAACTTGAAACTCTTTGTTCCTATAGCCTTGAATTTTTCTGCTTGCAAGTTGAAACCCTTCGGTATGCAGAGTTTGGTTTTGACAACATGACTTAGAAACCAGGATCTCAGAGCTTAGATGGAATGTGTTTCTGTAAAATATACGATGACACAAGGCAACAGTCTTTTGATCTGGTAAACCTGGCCAGTTACAAAATTTGAGATTGGCTTAAATTATCATATTACTCAAAAAAGCCAGACATAAATCACGGGTTCAAAAAATGATCTAAATCTCTGCAAATTAGACTACTGTGTATTATCTTCACAGTGAAGTACATTGTGATCCCACAGAAAATGGAGTTAGTGAGCGTGTGTGGAGGATGTTTGTGTGCTCTAGAGGTGGGGAAATAGTAGATGGCCATGTTTGGAAAAAGTCATTTTGGCCATTACATTATGTAATATTCCCTGAAAAAAAAAAAAGAAACCTGTAAAGGATGGTAGGTGTGAAATGCCAAGGCATGTTTGAGAGAGTAGGAGCACTCTGATCATGCCAAACCATTAGCTGGGAGGTATTGTAAGAACACAAGAGAAGAAGAAGGAGTGATCTTTTACCTGGTTGGAGAAAGAGACAGGGGCATGCCATCATCATGCAAATGAATCTCACCTTTTCATCCTCACAGTATCTCTTTTAATATTTGTCTTGTGTCACTAATAAACAATTACAACTATTTACTTATTAGCTTATTGAGGGCAATTTCTTGCTCATCTCCAAAACTCTATCTTTAGCAGAGTACCTCACAAAACCTGGCAGTCAGTAAACATGGCAAGTAAGAGAGATGAGAGTAAGGAGAGAATCACAGACTCTGAGACCTGCATTTGACCCGCCAAGAGAATCTGACTCCTGCCACCAGGACTCATGATAAAGATTCTGCTCCATCTTCACCTTCAAGGCAGTGGCTCCGTAGCAAAACGGGGAGGCATCTGCAGATGCCTCCCAGGAGCAGGTGCAGGATTAGCTGTTAACGTCAGCTCACACAGAATGCTGCATCTGAAAAATACGGTGCGGGGAGGCCCAACGAAATGGTCCTACGTCTCTCACCTCCTGCCATCTCTAGCATGCCAAGACCACATTCAATTGTCTGTTGGTCAGATGCAGACAGCATTATTGATGCGTAATGATTTCATTAACAACAGAACTCTCATTAGAGCAAGGTTCCAAACATGAAATGCACTATTCCTAATAACCAGTAAAAGAATCTGAAATGGGCTTAATTTAATTCAGCTCTCAGGAATGGTAGGGCTATATTGCAAGCTGTGAATAATCTGCTTTAGATCACTGCAGAAAGTGCTGTGTATTCAAGTAGAGGAAATAGAACATTTTGGTCCTTTCAGTGGGTATAGATTAGTGTGGTCATTAGCACACTTTATAATTCCACGAGCTTAGAATTAGAGAAGGCTGGGAGGTCACAGGGCTGAAATTTCTCAGAGCACAGCCTCTCAGAGACATTTCAGGAACAGTTTTATAATTTCTCCTTGAACTCATGTGCTTTCTGCATTAGACTATTTACATTTTGACACACATCATGTCAGTCAAGTAAGAGAAGATAGACATCAAGTGCTCGAGGGCCCTAATATACCATTTAGAAGGGAGTCACCAGCTGTGGCAATGAAAATGTGAGGGAAGAATACAATCTTTTTAAAGAACCCTTTGAAACATAAAAGAAAAATTACAGTGTGCCTTGCTGCTTGATTGTCTCCTGTACAAAGGCAACCGACACTGACTGGAATCCGTGGCCTTGCACCCACGTGCTTTCCAGATGATCTAAATTACTCAGGCTTGAAATGAGAAAACTTGAGGCCTCGTCTTGTATGTAGACTGGTGCAGGCATTTGCTTGTTTTCAATCAAACTTCAATATGAAGTACCTCTCAGTCCCCTCCTTCCCTCACTCTCTTGAAACAAAACAAAAACAAAAACAAAATCAAAACCTGACATGAAAAATGTTATCTTGATTCTTGTTGAACATTGTCAGTTGAAAATTGCATCACAGCTTTCACAAATAAATGGGTACTAGCATGTTGCCGATGATCATAATAATATTAATATTGGCTCTTGGCAGTGTCATTTCTCAGCTGGTAAATGGAACTTCCCATCTTTTTTTTTTTTTTTTTTTTTTTTTTCAGAATGTCACCAGTTCTGAATTTGGGGCTGGATATAATCAAGTGCTGCTAGCTGAATGAATATTTCTTGAGGATCTCACCATTCCCATATGTATTCGGCTTTTAGCTAAAGAAAAATACATCCACTCCATCCTGTTTGATGCTAGTTGCCAGCATCTGTGAAGAAGTAAAATGCTATAGCTGATTTTGACTCAGTGCACACCATTTATAGAATGAGAGTTAATCTGTGTTACCGAATCTTACACTCTATCTATTGCTTCACTGAATAAATAGATAAGTCTTACATGTTAATTTTTTTTTTCCATCAGAGGCTCAGTACCAATATCTGAATTAGAGATACCATGTACATTTGAGTGGTAATGAATGGGAAGCGGGTAGTCAGGATTTATTGTGTGTCTACATAGTGATCCAAGGTATCACATTGCGGGCAGTGTTCTAAAATCTTAGTGTGCATCAGATGTCCTGGGTGGTTGTCATTCAAAATACTTCATTCCAGATCTGCAAAATTAATCTCGGGAGGTGGTCTTGAAACTATAGCTAGGGAGCATCATGATGATGCAGGTTGACCCTGGGGTCTATATTTTGAAAACACTGGTTTATGACTTAAATAGAATCCAGCAGCATGGAGTGGTGAAACGGTACTGGAATTAGAAGCAAACCTCCTTGAGGGGTGCCTGGGTGGCTCAGTCAGTTAGGTGGCTGACTTCAGCTCAGGTCATGATCTTGTGGTTTGTGGGTTTGAGCCCTGCGTCGGGCTCTGTGCTGACAGCTCAGAGCCTGGAGCCTGCTTCCCGTTCTGTCTCCCTCTCTCTCTGCCCCACCCCTGCTTCTCTCTGTCTCTCTTTCTCAAAAATAATAAACATAAAAAAAAAGAAACAAATCACCTTGGCTCCATTCATAGTTTCTTGGTTTACTCTATTCTTGCCCTATTAAATTAACATCACTAGACCTTAGTTTCTTTACCAATAAAAACAAAGAGGAGCTAAGATAGTAGTTTTCATCTTTAAGGATCAATCTAGCAGCATAACTCAACTTATTTATTTTTTTTAACGTTTATTTATTTTTGGGACAGAGAGAGACAGAGCATGAACGGGGGAGGGGCAGAGAGAGAGGGAGACACAGAATCGGAAACAGGCTCCAGGCTCTGAGCCATCAGCCCAGAGCCTGACGCGGGGCTCGAACTCACGGACCGCGAGATCGTGACCTGGCTGAAGTCGGACACTCAACCGACTGCGCCACCCAGGCGCCCCTCAACTTATTTTTTAATGTTGTGTTTTAAAGAAATTTTAATCTTTGATTTTTTCTTTTTGATTTTACCAGTTTTAGGAGAAAATAATCTAGACTTAGGGTAGTATTGAGAAAATGTTCATTCTCCATGAACATTCAATAATGATGTTCATGTTACAGTGTTACTTGAAGAACTGCAATTCTAAAGTAGATATGTGAAAATGTGCTCCAATTTTATTTACACTGATTTGGAGTAGATCAACGTTAGCAATACGGTACATGACCAAAAATGGGTTCTGGTACAGTGAAACAAACAAACAAACAAAAGAAAACAAACCGTCTTAGACCTCAGAAAGGGTAACAGGGCCAAAAAACCAAAACAGAACTGTGGGCATGGTAATGACATGCAACGTATTTGGAGTCTAGTTCCTGTTCCAGAACTCAGATCCTGGGAACTTGTACCATCTACCCTCAGCCTCAAAGTTCAAATGTCAAAAGAGGAAGAAATTTACAAAACTGTGCCCTTGCCTTCTAAAACTGTACTTTTTAAACTATTCTAACATAATATTAGTTCTGGAGTTAATAGCTTATTTTATTTCCTTACTGTGAAGAAATTATCATTCTGTATTTAGCTATTGCGGTTGTTGCCAGGGTGATTGTCATGCATGCAAGGAAGAACTAAGCTTCTTGAAAATTTCCTATTTGCAGACACTCCCCATTCCCTCATCACCTAAACAAAAAGAACGTTCTGGTGAAAAACATTATTCTGTACTATATCCACTCCTGTCTATACCAAAAGATTTAATCACACAGATGGAATTTTATGTACCATCTTTGCAAAGGTAGCCTTACATATGCAACTTGGTGAGGACAAGGATGAGGAAAGACATCAGAATAATTTATGATTGTTTAAGAATGTATTATTCGTATTGTTGAATATCCTTTGTTTCTATAATATTTTCTAGTCTTTACTTATAATTAGATCTTTATCTTAATACAAATCAGACCAATGATATTGTCATTAGAATCAGAGGAGTACAAAACTAAGCATTGGGCAATTCATCTGTGGATTTGTTTTGTACCTGCACAATTCCTTTCCGGGTTATGTAGTTGGAGGCCTAATGCCATGCCTCAAGGGTGAATCAACGTGTGCCCTGGCAGCAACCTTATAAGACATTTTCCAGCACCTGCAAATATTAATTGTTAGCTGAGTTTAGACAGCTGAGGTAGGCAAGTCCTTTTTTACTTCTTTTCCCCCATGTGGCTCCAATCACAATTACGGATAACTAGATGGTGTTTGACATTAATAAATGCAAATACATTTCTAGGTCAGGTTAGTTTCCACAACATTGGAAAGGGGAAATGATATTCTCTTTAACTAGTGATTACAATTAAAATTTATTGTAATTATCAAAAAGAAAAAAAAATTAGTGGGTTAAATATGATAAGGCAATGTATAAGAAGGAATTAAATACTAAAACACATGTATAAATCTCTAACACTGGTAAAACTTTCAAGGTGGGGTAGACACTGAGGTGAGGAGGCCAGAAGCAAATTCTGCAAGAAGGAGATTAGGAACATTACACTCCACGTCCCAGGCATGAATGATAATTAGGTGCTGCCACAAGCCAGTAGATCTTGGGTGACTATATCTGTTTAAGGGGCAGGAAGAGACCACACCTGAACCAATGCTCTTTTTTTTATCTTTAGTGCTTAGCTCCATGCGTTGTGCAAATTTGAAACTCCACAAATATCTGCCGAGTGAATGAATAAGTCAATAAAGCATTTCTTAACTCCCTTTTCTGAAGATGATGATAAAGACCTGAAGGTATGAAAATGAAATATTTTTTGCCATACTCTACAATTATGAAAATATTCTTTGGCTTCTGGCCAATATTTACATTTTATTGCCAAATTTATATATATCAAGCGTTGTTAAAAAATAGCTTTCAACAGAGTAGAGGAGTCCAATAGTCTTTCAAGGAACTAGGCCAGGCATGCTATGTACATTCCTTCAGGAGATAGATGTTATTCCTCCCACTTCACAGGCTGTGAAACTGATGCCAGACTAGCTGGTGAGTTGACATGCTTTTATTAAGTGGTAAAAACTATTTAATGCCTTTCAGGAATAGGGTACCTAAAAAGCTAGAGAAGTAGCTTTGACAAACAAAACAACAACCACAACAAGAACAAAAACCCTTCTTTGAATGGCTTTTTTTTATATATTCTTGGGTGTGCTTTGTATAATTAAATAATAAACACCTATATTTTGGTTTTTGTTTCTACTACTGATAGTCTATGCCTTTAAATTAAATCAGTGTTCAAAATGGAATATCAGTACACATGTAAATATATGTAGATACAAATAAAATGAAGAATAAATAGGCTTGTAAGCAAAACCTATACTATTAATACACTTGATTCTATATTTCAATCAAAACCACTCACTGAGTAACAACTATTGAGAGTCTCACATGATTAAGACTCGCTGTCGGGCTTAAAGAAGTGAGGAAGAGAGATAATTAGAGAAAATTACTGAACTATGTCACAAAAACTATCATGAAGGTATGTAAATGGTCTGTCTAAGCAGGAGGAGTGGACAACCTTTCCATCAAGAGAGAATGTGAGTGGAAAAAATACAATCAATTGAGTAACATGGGACACGCATGCATGCTCTCTCTAGAGCGGGCATACTCACACTCAATTTTTTTTTAGTGAAACTCATGCCCTCCTTGTGCTCAGATCTACTAAAAATTGAAAAGTATATTGCTCCCTTATAAAGACACCAAATTGGACCCTTTTATGAGACTGAGATAAATAAAACTTCACGCAAAACTGGCACACTATTTTACAATACTAAATTATAAGATGATTTATGTACAAGATGGTAGAGTCTTTTTAAAAGAGACAATGATATGATCAGTTTTGTGTTTTTTAAGAGATTATTCTGTTATCATTGTAAAGAATGACGTGGGAAGGAATATAATGAGTCCTAGGTGTTTGGCAATAAGCAAAGGCACCAGCAAGAGATGACAGTGTTGAGAAAATGGTGAGGGTGGGTTGTGTGTAACAATGCAGTTTTACAGGATGAAAAATCACCCACTGATTGGATGAAAATCCAACCACAATTGGATGAAAATCAACCACTAAACAAAATGTAAGACTACACTCAGGGCAATCAGACTCTACCGCTAGACCACTCTATCTTGCCACTTTAACTTTGGGAATCTTAAAAAGAATAAGGTTTGGAGATACAGTTTTGCAAAATATGTCGTGGCCAGTTTGTAGAAACATCTGCCCATTTTTTACGTACGTAATGTATATTTTCTGTTTTTCCCTCCAGACCCACTTTGCTCTCTTCTCCCCCAACTCCTGTTTTCCCTTTGCGTCCTATGAGGCTGGTCTTTATGGACACTCTTACCTCTGTGCCAGACCCAGTTCATAGATCCCTAGATCTGCACCATTGCCTTGTTTGCTCTCTGAGTGGTGTGGCCTTAGTGAGGGCTAAAATTGTTCTTTAGATCATAGAGCTAGATCTTTCCTCCCACTTAAGGCCCAAGGTGCCTCTGTTTTGATGGTTCACTTTCCTTTAGATTGCTCACTGTCCCCACCCCATAGAACCTTGGCTTAAGCTGGCCACTTCTTTCCTTGTACCCTACAGCTTCCTCATTGCTGCTGAGTGGAAAACACCGTGAGACCAGTTACTGCCCATGCATGACATGGTCCAGATCAGAAGCGTTGACACTTCATGGGGCTATTAATAGCCAATGGGCCCCTTTAGACTCCTGAGAGACATCACAGCTTCATAGCAGTTCTCTGGAGATAATTTGTGGAACCAAGCAATCTGCAGCTTACGAAGATGGGGCTATTTTAGTAAAGCACTTTTTAAATATTTTCTCTCCCTTTGTTACCTCATTCCTTTTTTCCCTTACCTTTGCTTTCCAAAGAATATGTTAGCATAAGCTATGTTTAAAATACATTTTGGCTAATACATCATCTGGTTTCCAGTTTATAATTATCAAAAAAGAAATGAGATAATGGGAGGCATAGCATGATAGTAGGTGGTTCAGAAGAAAGAGAGTTTGGTGTGTTGGTTCCCTATCTTCAGCCTTGCCAATTACACTCCAGCCCTCTTTTATAGCTCTCTAGCTTCCAGTGTCTGTCCTGTCCCTGGGTCCTTTAGGCCTCCCAGAGGTAATGACTCCAGGGTACCACACTAGTCCTCTTTACTCTGCCCACGCCTTATAATTCATTCATTTATAACATGACTTCAATTACCCAGTTGATTTGTTAACATCTTATTTGGGAAAGATGGCAACGGACCCAGGGAATATACCTCATAAGTAAAGTTGGAAATTGATATGTTGATAACCATAGAACAGGAACAATGGAGAAGTCCTGCCAAGTGTACAGAGGTGTAGATGAAGAAAAGATTTGGCAAACCTGGTGTAAGGGTTGAATTACATCATTGTTAACATCTGCCAGTCTAACATTCTGTGATCCTAGCTCAGAGAGCACACAATCCTTAATGTTAATCATATCTAACGAAGGAAACAATAGAGGGGACAATTTGGTAGTTTTCTTCTCTTTTGAGTTATGTTGGTAAATGGTGCAAAGCAAGCAGGAAAGGTGCTCTGATATACAAAAGCATAAAACGAAAACAAAAAAAGCCACTCAATTTGAAATCAGAATAGATGAAACAGAGCCATCACTGAGATACTTATTAGTTATTTGACACTGACCAAGTCATTTCCCTACCCTGAATTTTAGTGTGCTAATGTGTACAATGGTGAGTAAAATGCCATGCCACATGGTCACATGGTTGTTCTAGCAACTAAATAAGATGAAGCATTTTTGCTACAGCATTAATGATATTATAAAAATAGATATAAATGTTTACCCTTCCTGGAAATAGCCTAATATGCATAAAAGATTCCATCTAAAACTATGAAACAGGGAGCCTGGGTGGCTCAGTCAGTTAAGCAACCAACTCTTGGTTTCAGCTCAGGTCATGATCTCCCAGTTCATGAGTTCGGACTCTGCATCCAGCTCCACGCTGACAGTGCAGAGCATGCTTGGGATGTTCTCTCTTTCCCTCTCTTTGCCCTTCCCCTGCTTGTGTGCTCTCTATCCCTCTCAAAATAAGTAAATCAACTTAAAAACGACAACAACAACAAAAACTATGAAACAGAAAACATTGGATATGCTGTTTTCTTTGGGAAGGGAATATCCATTTATAAATCTTTGTCTAAATAATGCACACTTAGACACAATGTACCATAGAAGCAAAGGGAAAAAAAAGAAATATCCATTTTACATTATTTCTAACATAAACCTCATGTTTCTGGCCGTTATTTTACAAACATATTTCTCTCATCTATATATGCCTGATTATTTTTTTCTGGCACTCTTTACCATTTATCCAGTGTGGTGAGAAAAAAAAAAACAACAACAACAAAAAAAAGTCACCTTTCCAGGCAAAGAAAATGTGTATCTCTAAGGAAGGCAGCTACAAGCATAGACCAGGCCCCAAGCAAGCCTGGGTCCGAAGGTACGGCTGAGAGCCAATTCTTCCAGTTCCACAGGGCTTTGCTTTATCCATTCTGTGGATAACAACCTGCTTTGAACCAGCTATTAATGGCTTCATGCGCCGACTCTGTCTGAAACTGCAGCATATGTTACCACAGGCATTTGATTCGCTCTCATTTCTGAGACTAATTCAGAAAGGGCATTTATCAACTGTTCCTGCTTTCTTTGGTTCACATGTTGAAGTTTTGCTGACATCCACTGCAGAACTGAAATCAAATTCAATATCCCATCAATTTTCAGCATAGAAAAGCAAGCACATTTCAGCTGTGTCACTGCATCAGCAGTAAACATATTTAATAATATCAATTACTGACTTCAACACTTCCATGATCTGGAAAAAACATACAGCCTCTTATAGATAGAGCTTTTTGCAACTAAGAGAATAATGCATTCATTATAGAGTATGGCACAAACATTTTCAGTGGGTACTAATTATGCAGCTACAGGAATAGCATAATCTTTTGTGATTCTTTATGTGGGGAAATAGAAATCTAAGATAAGGAGCTAAATAAATCATCTAATTCCACCAGACACGGTCCTTTAAGCAATCATTGAATTCCTTCAGAGGAGCTATATTTAAATATTCCAGAGAGGTAAATTAACTTGACCTTTTTATTTTATTTTATTTTATTTTTTGTAATTTGTAGGAAATTCCACACTGACTCTTGGAAATTACAGTTGACTAATTCAATGATTATTATTTGAATTCAATATAATGAAAAACAAGAGGGTTTTTGTGATTTATCATGATGATCACCATACTCTGCTAGTTGCTTACATGTTTTCTCATTTTATTATATCATAAGTCATATCAAGAAGATATAAGTATACCCACTTTATAGATGAGGAGACAAAGCCTCAGAGATGGTAAATAATTCAAGATCAGAAGCTAGTTAAGAGACAGACTTTAATTCATTTTCACTAATTTAAGACTAAATTTTTTCAGTGATGTTCTGCTTGCCATTTGTTCTAGATCAGAAGGCATTAGGGACTGATTTCTTTAAAATCTTGATTTCTAAGACTGTATGCAGTTTTCCTTGCTAGAAGTAAAAGTTTATCGAACACTCTCCTTGTGACCTTGCACATACTACTACTCTATAGAAGAAACTCTCCATGTGATATTTCTCAGAGATTTTAGATTAAAAATAAACAAAAAAGTGCCTAGCCACAGTCTCTGTGTGATCTTATGTGCTCAGCTGAGGGTTGTATTGTAAATACCTCACTTTATGGAGGCGATAATCAAATGAGGGCTCCAAAACTTTAAAAAGATGTAAAAAAATGAAATTTTCAGAAGAATGGAGATGGGGGCCCTGATTTGAGAAACATTCACCAACCAAAGGAGAAAGGACAACCCAGTTCCATCTTCCCTAGCACCTCCCTCTTACCATGTTTATGGAAAATGTGCTCCCATTAACAAGGTAAACCAATTGCCCTGGGGTGACCTTAGACTCTCATGGCCAGGAAGGTGATGGAATGAGATAGCTCAGTTAAGTATCTCTGGATGAGGAAACTGCATACATGGGACTAGTCCTTGGGTTCCACACAACTGAAATAGAAGCTGTTTGCTTTAACTTCACCTGGGAAAATGGTCAAACAAAGCCTCCATCCATTAGTATCAGAAAAGGAAAGCAATAAGGAATCTGAGCATGTTGCAGACATGAGAGGTGAGCGATCAGAGTCCTGGGCTCTTGGAACCTGTTGGTCACCATTATGGGGAAGAACCTACCCACCTGGCAAGGCAAATAGGCTGGAGGCAGAGGGTGAGTCAGTTCTCCACTTTGACATGATTGGAGAAGACTGTATCAACCTGCTAAGACTAATTCCATGTAGACGGCCACAGGAATAGCAGCCCCAGGGAGGCAGTTCCTTTTGGAGACCAGAACAGTTGGAATTTCCCCCAGATAGAAGGAGGTCTGGAGCTATGACACCAGGACAGAGGATTCACACAAAACCAGTGTGCCTGATGCCCCTGAATTTCCAGAGTTGCATATTTATTTTTCTACGGCAGAACGAGGTTTGCAGTTTCTCTCACATTTTTTTTATTTTGCTTTTCAATTTCTCCTTGCTCTTTACACATCTTATCCATTAATTTAATCCTCAACGAATGTTATGAGGAAAGGAAAGATGTTAAATACTGTCAGAACAGTGTTTCAAACCCAGGCAATCAGACTCCAGAATCCGTGAGCTGGATCATTTTTTCACATTATCAGACCTTGTCCATTGATACTGGAACAGTTTTGTCTAGAGAAACTTCACATTAGTGTTGGAAGTACACTAAAACTTCAATGTTGGTGTGGAGGTACATACACTAATAATGATTTATGTTGTATCTCCTCTATTTTGGAGACTCTGAAAGACTAAAGCTTCTGTGTATGAAGGCCAATAAGGATCTATTACCATCTTTTCAGCCTAGAACCAGGACTCCGCAGGAAAATCCAAAAAGGTGAAAAGACCCACAAAAATGCAGGCAGAGAGGACAGCCAGGGAGAAAAGAGTCACCTGATGACCATCTGAAAAGAACCTTAAAGGGGCTGAACTTTTCTTGGTTAGAGGAAGCAAAAAGGTTTTGTTATCACATGTTTGACTTTGTTTTGTTCACAAGTGATTACTAATAAGGTAGATATCTTTCCATTAATGGAAAATCTTTCCTGCTCTTCCAGATTATTTGGCCACAACTAAGAAGGTACGTGTATTAGCTATTGTTATTATTATAAATATTTGTTTACGCATCAGTCTCCTTCAATGAACTGTGTGTTCTTCCAGGGAAACTCCTCATTCATTTCATCCCTGCATCCTGCATCTGGCTCACAGTGCTATTCGGTAAACAAGAATGGATGTTATATGGTGGTGCCCAACTCTTCAACTTGTGTCTCTGCACCGTGGAATGCTTTCGTTAGTAAACTGCTCTACGTGGCAATTCTCTGGCAATGGGAATGATGTCACACCCTACGAGTAGTTACCTATATTCTTTACTAGGGCTTTGGGAAAATAGAGAATAGGGTCTTCCCCTGTGGACTGAAACCTCTTAGGACATAATCCAGTCACTATCAGTCTTATGGGAGATTTATAACATATGTGGAAACAACGTTGGGCCCAAGTTCACTTCAAAGTGTATGTGAGCATTGGTGAATGCCACCAGAGACAAGGAAAGACACAAAGCTCAAGGATGGAAGTTTATTTGACTCCTGCATTTAATATACGTGTTCACATAACATGAACATGTGTATGTGTATATATTCATGTTATATATATTCATGTTGTATATATGTTCACATATATAACAACTAAGCCATTGTTATAATTAGAAGTCAAATAATACAGTTTTTTTAACTTTAAACAACAAATCCTATGACTTAAATTATAAACACACTGTGATTTCCCAAACTATAAACTGCTCTAGTTTATCACATTTTATTTTTAGAATGATGTGCAAAAACTGAGGTGAGAGAATGACATCTGCATATCTATTTATAATTCAGACCTGTTAATGGCTTGTGTGTGTATCAAATATTATGTAGGTAAGAAGAAAAAGTTACTTTAAAAGTTGAGAGCCAAAGGACTAACCCGAAAAAATTTTTTAAAGCTAAAATTATTAAATGTCATAAGCAGATTAATTTAATTTCTTACTTGCTCTAAAAAGTGGAAGGAGAATCAAAGGCCATTTAATACAGTTATGGAGATGATATCTTATATTTTTTCCAATTGATCAAATAGGAAATTTTTATTTTATTTTGTATATGTGCATGAATATATGGGTGGTGGGTGGGGAGGCGAGGGGGGCTGGAGGAATTAGGCTGTCTTTCCTCATCAGGAAGTTATGCTTGCTGCGTGGGTTAGATTCAGGGAGCTAAAGCACTTGTCTAGATAGATTTAAAGATTTCACTCTAAATTCATTATTTAATTAACTGGGAAAACTTTGCCATTATTTGATTTAGAACTATGAGATCTCTCTGTCTAATTGCAAGTCCTGTTTTATCAGCCATTTCTTCCCTCCTCTGACCCCCGCTATGGTTTTGTACTTTCTCCCATTGTCTTCATTTAGACCTCATTATTGTGCAATTTGGAGCCTCCTGTGCCACCTTCAAGAAACTGCCTTCTACCTCAGTGTCTGCCCTTGATTTCCTTCTGTGTTGCTTTAAATCTGCTGACCTCCAGTGGTATTGCTTCTCTCATGGTCCATCCTCTGCATGGGCTTCTTGTTCCTCCCTGCCCATCAATGGGACAGAAGTTAAGATGTCATTGTCTATCTCTCAATTACAACTGCAGTCAGTATACGTCGATCGTCTCAGTTTTCCACCGTACTTCCTACCATCACCTCAGAGTACATCAACACCCACGTACATGATTTGCTAACATATCTTAGTTTCTCATCCAGCTGTGATGACATTCACTAGACCTGGTTGTAGTCTTGAAAGTATTTGCTTCTGGAAAATTAAGTATCAGTACTTCTGAATATCATACTCTATACTTCTAATGCTTTCATTTTGTTATTTTCACTAAAGTGCTTTGCTCATTTCAATGCGGTATCAAAACCTGATTTTTTGTTGTTCTTCAAATGTATTAGTCCATTCCTCAATTAATGCATGTGAATACCTACCTGGTGTCTTGTGTACTGAAAGTATTTAGGGAAAACTACCTTATTGTTAGTGGCGCTGTTGTTGTTGTTATTATTATTATTAGTGTCCAGAAGGGCCCAAGGTTTATTCTTTTGGTCAGTTTCTTACCAGTTCTTTTAGTTTTTTGACCTTTGCCTTCCTTCACTGCCCCCATCTGGCAAATTCCAACATTGTTTACTAAATCCAACCCATTTCTGTTCTGAGTTGTTCACACTCTCCCCTTCTCCTTGGTAATTGTCTCCTTACCGTTATTCTCTTCACACTGTTCCCCTAATGACAGCTTATCCCAATCTTAGCCATGTTTCTAGTTCATGTTAGGAAAAATGATATAGATGCGGACAGTGGAATAACACATAGCAATTAGAGGCAATTGACTAGCTGCCCACCCATTAGCATAGACAGATTATGAAAACATATTGCTGACTGAAAAAAGAAAAGTAAGACAGAGGAAGAACATCATAGTAATATTTGTATGCATTAAAAATACATTAGCACAAAATGACACCAAACATTTTATAAGAAGCTAAGCTTCTTCCATCGTATTTACCCTGGCTTGTTGCACTGCTCTATTGACTGAGCTCCCAGCTTTAGCCCTTGGCCCATGACAGCCAATTGTTAAAATTCTCCCAAAGCTTCCAAATCCTTCAGGGGCCAAGAAAACCCAGCACAATTTGCCCACTGTCTTGCTGTCCTCTCCAAGTTCATCTATTTGGGCTATAGTGGTCTCTTTACTTTTCTTGAACAACCCAGGAACACTTTTCCCTCAGCCCACTCCCCCTGGGCATCGCCCAGCTGTCTTCCAGATATCCAATGGTTTCTTCCTTCTGCTCATGTCTTTCTTAAATATTTACTCAAAGCCTACTTTTCTGGGTACTGCAGGGAGGAAGTGGGTGATCAGTGAATACATCTGTGAATAAAACAGAAAAGAAATACTCCTTGTCCCGTTCCCTAGAAGGTCACTTTCTAGTGTGTGTGCCCATGGGGGGCTGCAGAGGAGAATTGAGGGGAGACAGATAATAAACGAAAGGAGCCATTTCTATAGCATTTTAGAAAGAGATACATTTTATGGAATAAAATGAGGCAGGGAGAGGGATAGAAACTGCAGACATGGGGGGTAGAAGGTATGTTAATTTATGTATTACTTTTTGGATGCCCCAATGACTTTATTAACTCCCTTTTCCTGGGGGTAGCAGGACCTCATAGTTGGAGAGCTGAGAAGAAAATCTGGCAATTGTTGTCTCCGTCTGGGCCATTAAAAGGAGCAGAGAGTATCCTGTGTCTATGGGAACCCTCTTCCCATCCACCCTAAGCATAGACACAATGTGTCTCCGATTTTTGTTCAGGTTTCAAATGAAACCTAGCTGTTTCATTTTAAATGCATTCCCCGGGGGATGCCTTGTTGAGAAAGTGACAATTAAGGAAAAAGTAGAAAGAGGTAAGGAGGTGAGCTGTTTGGATATTTGCAGGCACTGAGTCATAGCTGAAGGAAGAGCAGGTGCATATGCAAGAGGTACTGGTGTGTTCTAAGAGCAGCACAGAGTCTACTGTTTCTGGACCTCAAGAGTGAGGGAGAGTGGGTCAAACATTTACAGAGGTAGAGTGCGGGCAGGTGTACAGGGCTTTGCAGGCCTTTCTAAGGATCTGTGGCTTCAAATCTTCAAGTACTTGTTCTAATGTCACTTTCTCAGTGATACTCCAACTGCCCCATCGGAACCCCAACCTTAGGTTTCCTGGGCATTCCTATTTTTATTCCCTGGTTTCTTTTTTCTTGATAGCACTAATGACCATCTAAGATTTATATGCTTTACCTACTTATTTTGTTTTCTCTTTTCCTGCTTCTTCTCCTCATGTTAGAATGTACAAGGGCAGGGCGTTTTTTTTTTGTTTTTTTTGTTTTTTTTTTCTGTTTTGTTCACTGACATATTCCCCAGCTGCATCTACACATGCATGTGCTAGGAATAATGCCTCATCAGATAGATAAATATCATAAGTAAAAGACATTTGAACAAGTGCCAATAGGGGCAGAGTAGATGAGTGAAAGTAGAAATAAGGATAAAACTGATGTATAAATAAAATGGAAAAGGAAACTTACATGGGTCTGTGCCACCACACGTTGACTTAAATTTAGTCAACTCTTGGCAAACAAAAAAATACATATATATTGTATGCCTAAATAGAGACAAGCTCTCGGATTCAAATTTCTTTAAATTACTGATCTGTGATAAACTTAATTGCCTCTGTGTCCATTTTCACATCCACCCCATCCTCAATAGAAAGACAGTGTCTCTCTTATGCAAAGTGGATCCTTTTATGTGTGTTCAAGATCATGTTCCCTTCATTTTTCTTGGGGACATTACTTCCTAATTTGTGCCCTCAATTTTCAGACTTTTAGCCTTTTACTCCCCAAAGAGCCTTTCCCTTCATTTTATTGATATGTGTATGTCTTTCCTATCTTAAAAAACAAAAATGAAAACAAGCAAATAAGAAAACTTCTGACCCTGTGTATCCTTCCAAATGCTGCTTTGTTCCACTTTGAGAAAAGCTTTGAAAAGTGACCTAAATACTGTTTTTACTGGGGAACTTCCAGTATCAGTATCACTTGTCATGATACTAATTATCGTTAATATACACCTTATTATACACTTAAGCTCTTTACTTAGAAATATCATTCAGTTGTTGGGGCACCAAGGTGGCTCAGTGACGTGTCTGACTTCGGCTCAGGTCATGATCTCATGGTTAGTGAGTTCAAGCCCGGCATTGGGCTCTGTGCTATCTCAGAGCCCGGAGCCTGTTTTGGATTCTGTGTCTCCCTCTCTCTCTCTGCCCCTCCCCTGCTCACACTCTGTTGTGTGCTCTCTCTCTCTCTCTCTCCCTCCCTCTCAAAAATAAACATTAAAACAAAACAAAAAGAAATATTCAGTTGTTATTTTTTGTGATAATGTAAAAGACAATTGCATATACGTAATATGTGTCCTCGTCCTGCTGGACATTGAGAGTGCAAAGATGTCAGGAGAGAGTTTTTTCACCAATGTATCACTATCACTTTCTTGGCCATAAAATGCATCCCTCTGGGTGCTAAATGAGGTAAAATAAAAGATATGGGCCTTTAAATACAACTTAGAGGGAAAAAAAAGGAAAAAGAAATATCTCTCTCTGCATAAAAACACAATAGTTATGCTACGGAAAGTTTGCTTGACAATGTAAATGGCTGGTTTTCTTATTGATATTTGATCCTGAGGCTGACACAGCTATTCTTTCCTTCAGTATTTTCCCTAATCTCAGAGACCTGAAACTTTTCATTTCATTCTAAGAAATATTAGGCCAAAGGGAAGGTTTGTCAACCAAGAATGGAATTTGAGAAGAAGAGGCAAGAGCACAGGGCAGGAATCAGGGGAGCAACATTCCTTAAGGGACTCCAAAGCATGTGGAGAAGGGGTGAATAGAAATTTACAGGAAGGCAATTCTCCCAAGTGTACTGGAGTTAAGAATATGGGAGAATATTATTCTTCCATGTTCAGGAAGGAACTGGTAGGTGAGCTGAATAATCCTTATAGGTGTCTTGTCATCCTCCATTCAAAATGGAATCTGTGTGGAGAAACCTTTGACCAGAAGTAAAGAACTTCTCTGTATATCAGTCTGAATTAGGTTACTTGATTTATCCACTAGCAGAGACAGGAGACTTGATTCTATAAAGAACTGTACTCCAGTCTCCTTTCCACGCAAATGACCTTATATAAGAAAGAAGATGCTGCCTGAGTCCTCTTGGAATGATAGCTTACCGAGGAGCGGACACTTCAAATAAGCAGTTGGAGCTCATAAGGCAATCGCTTTAATGTTGTGTGTGTCAAGTACAATAGGAGAAGAAGAACCTAAATCTTCCTGGGGATGTCAAGTTCAATGTTACAGAGGAATATAGTATTTGAGTTGAGAGTTTTAAGATGTAGAAAGTTGGTTAGACTCCTCAGAGAAGAAGATACAGGCAGAGGGAACAGTGCATACAAAGGTAGAGAGGAGCAAGGCTTTTTCTGGAATCTATAGGCAGTTCAATATTGTCAAATTGAAAGTAGGAGATAACAGAGGAGGGCCATGTGGTTGGATCCAGAACCAGGAATTAAATGTCAGAAGGCATAAATAAATAAAGGCATATGTAAAATATTATGTTTCACTGAAGAGTTTATATTTTTATCTTACAGGCCGATAGAAAACTATTGAGGAATTTATGGAAAGGGGAGCCATGATAAGATTTGCATGTTGGCAAGCTTACTCTGTCTTTCTCATGGCAGGTAGATTGGAGAAACCTGAAACATTTCTCAAATAATTTTTCACGGGACATGGTTTTTATATGATTTTTCTCAGAGTAAGTATATTGTAGTCAAATAGATTTAAGGAAAAGCTGCATACTTTATCTTCCTGGAAGGTCAGAATGCACAATAAATATGCTAAAGTTGTCTTTAGTAAAGAAAATTGCAGAGAAAATTTAACCCTGGGTTTCTCAAACTTATTTAATGTGTTGTTGGTCAATGTTTTTATCACAAAAAAAGAAAAACCACACTAGTGAGTTTAAGCTGAAAGTTAGTTATCAAAAAATATGAACCAACTAACTGATTCTCCAAGAGGTCCTGAGAGCAAGGATTGTAAGGTCTAGAGTAAGAAAAAAACCTCAGTGGTATACCTCACAGGCTGCTTTCAAGGCAAAACATTGTGACTACTTAAGCCCATGATCTCAGTTCATACCAGTGAGAGTTAAGGTTTCATGTCAGAAATTCTTCTAAAAGTGCTCGAGCAAAGGTGGCCACCTCCACCGCTAAGTTGATAATTGTGTGTAATTTCACTCTGTTTCCTTCTAAAACTAATTATGTACGTGCATCTGGTTGGAGGAGACAAGGTAAATGTGACCATCCGGTCTGCAAGAGAGACTGAGAAATTGAGTTCAGACTCTGAAAGAGGAAGCAGGAGTCCTGTTGAAGGACTTTATAGATTCTTTCAAACATGGTGAATTACCACTATATAATGAATATCCAGAAATGTGACTACAGAACTTATTTCCTACCTGCTGCCTATTCACTAATAACTTCTTGGAATAAATATCTCTTGTTAACACACTTTGGGAAACACTGAATCAGAAGCAGGGAGACTAATAAGAAGGCATAATAAATACGCCAGAATCTTTTAATCTTTGCAGTTTCTACAACTCTGCACTTCCACTTAAAAATTCCCCATCCTTGTTGTGGGTAAGGATTTAGCCAAAATATGATCATTTGCGGCTATCTTCTTTATGATAAATACCCAACAACCTCAATATTGGTTAACTTGATATGGTAAAAGTATATGAACCAAAGATAATTTTTGGTCGACAGGAAAATTTTTAAACGATGCCACATTCTTTAGCTTTTTGTTTTAAAGAAATTCCTTCTCTGTTCCTGGCCACTATTGCATGTTTTCAAGGGTAGGTGAGGAGTGACTAGAAATTTATATGGGATATATTCCAAAAGAATCTGCTTCTCTATCTCACTTGCTTCCATTTTCCCGTATAAAGTGTGCTTGGAAGGAAAGGGAAAAAAAAAAAAAAAGGAATTTAAGGGGAAGCTGAATTGCAAAGAGGAAGAGTATATTACTTTCTTGAAGCTGCCATAACAAATGACCACAACTTGGTAGCTTAAAATAATAGCAATTTCTTCTCTCATAGTTCTGAAGGATAGAAGTCTGACCTCAACGTGTCAGCAGCTCAGTGTCCCCTCAGCCCTCTCGGTTACCTTGGAGAATTCATTCCTTGTTCCTTTCTGTTTCTAGCGGCTGTGCACATTTCCTGAACTTGTGACCATATTCCTCCAATCTTTGCCTCCATGATCACATCATCTCCTTCTTTTCTGTCTCAAATTTCCCTTTGCCTTTCTCTTATAAGGACCCTTATCATTTGATTTAGCATCCACCAAGATAATACAGGTTAGACGTCATTACATTTGCAAAGATCCTTTTCTCGAATAATATAACATTTATAGGCTCCAGACATTAAAGTATGGCCATATCTTTGGGGACAGGGGAGTGTTACCATTTAATCCACCAAATATCTGAGCACTGTGGTCCAGCCATGGTTATACATAAAATTAGCCACTGAAGAGGAAGTGATTCCAAAATAAAGAAATAGCGCCTTTCTTTGACTGGAAATTTCTTAAGTCAGGGATTCGTTGAAGTATACTTTCCAGGATAGCTTGGGGAAGTGTAGTGTTCTGTTGAGCTTGGAGATTTAATGGTAATTTAATGATAAATTACATTACCATTTAATTTAAGGGGAGGAGAAAGTAAAAACCAAGTTCCCAATCCTGTAAGATGGGGTGGAAGTAGAGGCAAAAAATCTCTCTGATTTCTGGGGTGTGGCATATTGGTCAGGATTCTACAGAGAAATAGCAAATAGGATGTGTGTGTATATGTGTGTGTGTGTGGAGAGATATTATCTATCTATCTATCTATCTATCTATCATCTACCATCAAGAGATTTATTTTAAGGAATTAGCTCATGAGATTGTGGAGTTGCAACTCCAAAATCTGCAGGGCAGGCCAATAGGCTGGAGACCCAGGGAAGAATGCCAGTCTGAATCCAAAGGCGGTCTGCTAGAAGAACTTCTTGCTTGGGGGAAGTCAGTCCTCTGTTCTTTTAAGACTTTTAACAGATTGGATCAGACTCATCCGTGTTGTGGAGGGTAACCTCTTTACTCAAAGTTCACTGATTTAAATGTAAATCTCATTCAAAAGATACCTCCACAGAAATGTCCTCCAGAATGTTTGGCCAGATACCTGAGCACTGTGGTCCAGCCATGGTTACACATAAGGAAGTGATTCCAAAATAAAGTGCCTTTCTTTGACTGGAGATTTCTAAAGATAGGGGTTCATTGAGTATACTCTCCAGGGTGGCTTGGGGATATTTGTTCTGCTGAGGTTGGAGAGCCAGGAAGGCAAACTCCTTCCTTCCTCTTTTCCCTACCAGTTGTCCTTGGATGTCAATGTGTATAGATTATAACCTACCAGGCTCTTTAGAATCAGAGAGAAGAACCAAAGCCTGAAGTCACTCAGCCAAGTGATGATGCATAAGACCTTCTGAGGATTCAGCTTTTGATGCTGACAGAAGTCAAAAGGAGAAAGGCTAAGGATCTTCCAAAAAGTGAGGAAATGGACATTATCCTTGCCAAAACCACAAAAGCAGCAAGAATCAATAATATCAGAGCAAATCAAATCTAGAAGCTAGGTACCTTTTTTCCACTCATGTGTGCCAAGTTGAAATTGTAGGCAACAGTGGACTCTGCCAGAACCAGGGACCAGATTGGGGGGAAGAGGCACATAAGAAGTCAGCTATAAACTACCTCTAACACAATAGTCATGCATATATGTCCACCATGCATAACTTTCTCCCAATATTCAAACAACATCTCAGAAAAGAAAAAAAAAGAATCTTGAATGTGATGTAAATCTCATCCACAGGAGATTTAGTTTTCTTTAATTCTAAGATTAAGATTTGGTACCATCACTGAAAGCTGAGGTTCCTGAGTTAAGGTTAGTTGTTGAGATGCGTTACCTTCTTAGATTTCAAATACCGCATAAACAATGCAGTATTAAAGCTGTCTACAATTTTTCTAGAAGTATATTTTATTACATCAAAAATATTTATTTTATATTGTTAAATAAAAACCTAACAAAAATAATAAAACACTATATGTTAACAATACTGGAATTAAAATTTAAAAAACTTAATAAAAACACACACATGTACACAAAGTAATATATAAAAATATGCAAAAAAGGCTGAAAAGACACTACAAAGTCATGCGATGTTTCTCTCTGGGCGATACACCTGTGGTTGATTTTCATTTTCTGTTTTCAATTTCTCCATATTCTTTAGAGTGTCTACAAGAACAACTCCTACATTGGTAATAAGAGAAGAATAAATACATGGAATATTACTGCCCTCTCCGCTTGCCTGGATTCAATTGACACATTGACATCAACTTTAATATTCAGTGCCTGTTGAGTTTGTTAGCTATCGATAACGTCTTTGAATCTGATGGCTACTTGTGAATTGATAAAATCAGTTCTCTAGAAGTGATCAATTATTTTCTAAAGCATCTCCTTGTGATGAATAAAATAATGTACCTACACTTCATAGAGGTAAGTGCCAATCAGAAGGAGCAAGTTTCACGTTCAATTTTTAAGGTTCGGTTGCATATATCTTAGTGACCATACTATGTTCTCTGTGTGTTTTAGGGCTTTGCCTCACATGAAGACTGTGTTTGAAGACTGTGAACTTCAATTTTTTTTAAAAGGTTTTTACTATGCCTAAAATTGCTTCCCATTTTTAGCAGCACTATTTTTAAAATGTTCACATCTTGATTTAGTATATCTTCTTGTAAGTTTTATTTTCATAGCTGTTTCCTATATTAATGGCTATTGCCTCCCCCCCCCCCCCCGCCGCCATTTTATCTTAAGCTCCTGTTAAGGACAGAGCTGTATGATCTATCGTTCCTAGGAATGACTTCAAATTTTCTCATTACTGCAAGACATTAAGTTGCCAAGATATGATTTACTTTAGTAAGTGGCTTTTATGTCACCTACATTGGAGAGTTTTTGTGACTGTTATTTAAATTTCATTTCCCTGACAATTTGTCTCAGTGTTAAAAAATTAAAAAGAGAGAGAGAGAGAGACTAGATGTTGAAACCTACCAAGACACCTAATACATAGACAACTACCATTGCCTCGTTAGGCATATACCACCACCACAGACCACACAGCACAGGAAACCAGAGCAGCCACCTGGAAAAAGCCGACGAGTGGGGTGCTCCTTGGCACTGGCTTTCCAATGTGTTCCTATCAACTGCACACATTTCAGAATATGCTGAAGCAAAGAGAGGACCACAGAAGTGGAAAATTGGAAGGCGAAAAAGAAATCCCCTCAGGCAAAGATTTGAAGTTAATTTTCAAGAATGTTTAGGTGGAGAATGCTTGCTGGAGTTCGATAAAGGTAAAAAGTACAATAGAAGCTTTCTGTTCCGAGGTTTAGGGACTGTGTTGAATTGGCTGATAAGAAAATGAAATTGTGTAAGCAAATATGAGGCGAGGATGAAGGGGTTCAGTCGTGCTGAGGGCTTGCTAAACGGGGC
This sequence comes from Leopardus geoffroyi, assembly GCF_018350155.1. Taxonomy (NCBI): domain Eukaryota; kingdom Metazoa; phylum Chordata; class Mammalia; order Carnivora; family Felidae; genus Leopardus; species Leopardus geoffroyi. The sequence goes on from NC_059333.1 coordinate 31,168,133, forward strand.
TCAGAAAGCTGCCACCATCTCCATCTGACAAAGTGATGTTTTACATGTCTGTGTCCAGTGCAATATCGGGAGTAAAAAAACATATAAGGTTGATAGAAGTAGTCTAATTTAAATGATTCCTCCATTGGATGGCAAAAGATTCCGATATTTTTACACAAAACATTAAGCATGAGTATGGAATATGACATATTGGGTTAAAACAAATATTTAAGGGAAGCAAAATAATAACACATTATACATGAGTATTAGTTTGAAAGTGCCTAAGATAATCCAGTAGTCATATTTTATTTGATGATAAAGATAATGTCTATGGTCATTGTTATTATTCCTTTGATTTATAACGTGCACTTACTTTTAAAATCTCTAGGAACATGTAAATTACAAAATGCTACATGATTTAAACAATGGCATAGCTAACAGTGGCACTTAAGAATTGTGTTAGCCCTGCAACACCACTGTTACTCACATTGGCAGACCTTAGGTGTATTATCTCAGAAATTACGTTATTGAATTATTCTCATTCTTGTCATCATATATATTCCTGTTCAATTGCACTAACCTAAAAGAATCATTTAAATGTTAAGAATAAACCTCTTAAGTCATGTTTTCCAGAAATATTCCTAATATTAATTTTATAGCTGGTGTCAGTAATGTTGTTCCCTCCAATGACACTATCTTCAGTAATTGCCTTTATTAAAAATAATAACAGGGGCGCCTGGGTGGCGCAGTCGGTTAAGCGTCCGACTTCAGCCAGGTCACGATCTCGCGGTCCGTGAGTTCGAGCCCCGCGTCGGGCTCTGGGCTGATGGCTCAGAGCCTGGAGCCTGTTTCCGATTCTGTGTCTCCCTCTCTCTCTGCCCCTCCCCCGTTCATGCTCTGTCTCTCTCTGTCCCAAAAATAAATGTTGAAAAAAAAAAAAAAAAAAAAAAAATAATAATAATGGCAAGGTACTGTGTGCCACACAATGTATTTTAGGTATCAACAATCTTACGAGGTGAGACTATTATTGTATCTGTTTTTGCAGAGGAAGGTAATCAACGCACAAAGAGGTTAAATAATTGTTTTCTACAATCGCGTTGCTTCTGTAGTAAAAGCGTAGATAGGCTTAAACCCAAGCTATCTTGGCTCATTTTTGAAACAAAGAAGAAACACTTCCCTTTCATCACTAATTGTTTTAGGTTAATTTAATGTGTTTTGTTCTCATATTTAAAGGCAAATAACGATAACAACAAAATATTCACTGGTGTGGTCTGTAGCACGAATTGTCAATTGCCAAACACCTATATATTTAGAAACATTCCTTTTTTGGACCAAATTTTCAACTTCTGTTTCTGTGTTTCTTTGTTTCTGTTGGAGTCCAGTTGGTGGTTGGGCAAGAGGGGCTGAACAGAACAAAAATGATGAGGCAGAAAATCAGGAAAAGTTCCTGAAGCAGACGATGGAGGAAGTTTAAGCAACTAAAATATTCTGCAGTTAAAACAGGCAGATGTCCTGGCAGGTGACACAGTTTGGCAGCTGAGTCCCATAAAGCCATTAGCATGAGGAAGATATGTTCAAAACTGTTGCAACTCCAGCCAAATGGTATTCAGAGGCATGTGCTGGGTCTTTAGTAATGAAACAGAAGGATAGTGCCATTGAAGAGAAAACCGAAACAAGTAGGATGGTGAGATCCAGTGAATAAAATAAGAAGCTGAGATTTGTAGGACAGACTTCTTTGGATCAGGAACAAAATATGAAAGTAAAAATCAATCTTGCTGATAATTATGACAGTGATGTTCATAAGGGAACATCAAATGTTTTCACAATGGATCAGGAACAAAGCTAACAAAAAACAGTGTTTCTGAGGCACATTGGGTGGCTTGGTCTGTTGAGCTTCTGACTTCCATTCAGGTCATGATCTCATGGTTTGTGAGTTTAAGCCCCACATTGGGCTTGCTGCTGTCAGGGCAGAGCCCACTGCGGATTCTCTGTCCCCCATCTCTCTCTGCCCCTCCCCCAGCTCAAAAACGAACATTAAAAAAAAAAGTTTTTCTCAGAGTCATACTCAAGGCCACACCACAACCACAATATTACCAATGACCAGTTGTTCAGAGTGATTGCTATCTTATTACCAAAGACATCAAGAGCCCTATTTCATTTCTCCCATTTCTTGAATAAAGATTATTAAAATAGTTAACTGCAGAACTTCTTAAATGCATCCATCTCAAAATGGGACCCCCACTTCTATGTTCCTGCTTAGAGTCAACCAGTCCAAGTTAAAACCCTATAAGAGATCCTCTTCTTTCCCATGGTCTTTCCAAATGCCCCCACAATAATTCTGGTATGTGTTCTCTTTTGCTTCAGGAAACTAATAAACCTAATCCAATTCCCAGACCCAACTTCAATGTTGGGGGCAGGGAGAGGTTCTTCCACACATAACACCATCAGGGCATCTAAGATACCCAATCAATTCTAACACTGTCTACCTGGAGGTAACATCAGATTAAAGGTTAAAGGTTAAAGGTTCAATTCTATAAGTCTGGCCCTCTACAGCACACTTAAATAATAGTCACAAGTCCTAGGCTGTTACTTATACTTCTGATGACCAGCTACAGATTGGAGGTTCCAATAACCTCTTCCTTGGGTTCAATTAATTTACTAGAACAGTTAACAGAACCCATGGAAACACTTTATGTTGTCAAGTTTATTAAAGGATATGAATTAACAGTCAGATGAAAACATATATAGGGTGAGGTCCCTAACAAGTTTCTGTCCACATAGAGCTTGGGGTCTGTCTTGATGGCACATGAAAGTGTTCTGGTTCCCCAGGCATGAAAGTTCTCAAAATATCAGTCCAAAATGCTCTTGTCTTGGGTTTTTATGGAGACTTCATCACATAGTCATGATTGACTAAGTCATTGGCCATTCACTGATTCAACCTTCATCCCCTCTTCCCTCCCTGGAGGTCAGGAGGTTGGGACTGAATGTTCCAACCCTTTTTTTTTTTAATTTTTTTTTTTTTAATTTTTTTTTTTCAACGTTTATTTATTTTTGGGACAGAGAGAGACAGAGCATGAACGGGGGAGGGGCAGAGAGAGAGGGACACACAGAATCGGAAACAGGCTCCAGGCTCTGAGCCATCAGCCCAGAGCCCGACGCGGGGCTGGAACTCACGGACCGCGAGATCGTGACCTGGCTGAAGTCGGACGCTTAACCGACTGCACCACCCAGGCCCCCCCTCCAACCCTTTAATCACATGGTTGATCCTCCTGGCTACAATTCCCCTGCTCCTTTTGCACGTGGTCCAAAAGTCCCCTCCATTAATAAGACACTCATTCACATTTATGGCTCTGAAGAATTTTCAGAAACTGTGGATAAAACCAAACACACCTGAGATATATATTCTGGTCACTGAATGAACAAATATACATTTATTATAAATCATTTTATCATGCTTCACTTTCTTACATTGCATTTGTGTTTTTGGGTGTCTTTGGTCAATGGGCTTCCACAAATAAAAGAGATCAGTTCTTAGAATCAATAGGCTTGGTCAAATAAATAAGATTTCCCTTTTCCATGAAGCTGGCATACAGTATACCTGACCAGAGTTAGACTTTGGTCCAGAACATTGATAGGAGCTAATTGATGAAGCTAAGTGGCCCTCGATACAAAGTTCAGAAAGACTGAGGGCTAGGAAGTCAAGAAAGGTAACTATAGCCCAAGATCAATTATACCATAGTTTTCCAATTTCATTTATATTTTATATTAGAATTATAGAGACTTGAAATTGCAGTGGTCTTTTAGGTAATACAGTATGGGAGTCAGGCACTATGTTAGTTTGAATATTTCATCTTAATGTCAATTTTGTTATAAATATGTTTCAAAAGATTTAAGATGATTTTAATGGGTTTTTTAATGTGTCTCTGTTTTCTTGTATAAAAGAAAGTCCAGAGCTTGTAATCATTATCTGAAAGATTCTATCCTCAACCCATAGGCATTTATGTTTGATATAAATTTCCTTAGCTAAGCTCTCATGGACTGCTAGGTTTGTTACGAAGACAGTATGAGCAGAAGAAATGCATTGCTTCATCCCCCCAAATTTCCTCATAACACATAAATATTCTACAACATTTAAAACACGGGATGCAATCCACTGTAAGTATAATCCTGAGGCTGTTTCTAGGCCTCTCTGTTTATTTACCAAAAAAAGTGAAATGAAAAGAAACGCAGCACCTACACCTCATTATAAATTCCTGACTGAGCAGCGAAGGTGCAGCTGCTAGCTATTCATCACCTAAACTTGGCTTTGTTTCTATTGACAGATCGTTTTAATAACCACAATTCTCCAGTTGATGTAAAGTATTCCACATTTCCATGCTTGAGCAATTTATTATCTAACTGCCTAAAATAGGAAATTTTATTTCTGCACTTCTCCCTGGTAATTCTTCTTCCCAGTACATTTTTTTTTTTCTCTTAAAAGTGCACTGAATAACCATGTTGCCTTTTCAAAAAAAAAAAAAAAAAAATTCAGTCTGACAGTTTAGTCAGACTTGACAGACAATGTGAACCTGTTTAAACAGAAGGTACTGGTGTCATGTGACCTGTGGTACCAGAGAGCTGTTTCTTGCGTTGGTTGAGCCTACTAGTGATCTCTTCTGTCTGAATTTATAGGATGTTTACATGAAGCAATTTTTTAAAATGTGGAAAAACTAACACATACAAACCAGGGACAGTGTTCAGTTTTGCTCTGAGGAGAAAGATAGATGTGTGTCCACTGCCTCACATCTTCCAGTTGATCAACCTCTCTCTCAAGCCTTCCATCCCTTCTGCTTAATGAGAGGTGGAAAACAGCGCTAATTCTTTTTATCATGGTTGGTCTAAGAATCAATACCGCAATGACATTATTTCGAGCAGTAAGGCATCTCTCCCGTATTGTACTCTAAGTTAATGATGTGACAAGATCCTAGAGAAAATACATCCTGTTTTGTTTATGACAACAAATGAGGCTTGGGTTGTCAACTTGTTCATTTTATATATTGAGCTATGAAGCTGAAAAATACTTACTACCCAGGAAACAAGAAATCACAGTGTTTTGTAGAGATGAACTTCATCACATCTCTTTCATGCCATTAACTAGCCAAGTGCAAACTGACTTGAGAATGACCTGATAAAGTTTATATTTTTAGTCTGAGATGATGGCTCAAAAGGCTATTTTCATTGCCCTTGATGATTTTTTTCATTCATTGCGTTTCCTTATTTCTTGCTAAAGCTATTTTGCTAAAGGCTACAATATACTGAAGAATTAGAGCTAGTAGGGTAGAAGTAAGTTGGCTTTGAAGCTAAGTGGCCAGACTGCCTCCCTCTGGCAAAAATGTCTCCTTATGATGAAGCAGAATTCCTTTATAATAGGCCTGGTGAACTTCTAAGAGATTACCCAAGTGTCAAGACCCCGTTTAGAATGTACTTAGGATGCCATTTTGAAGGAAGAAAATGCCATGTTTGTTCAAGTAAGCCTTAAAAATAACATTCAAGCTTTACTTTCTTTTCCCTCCTGCAGGCAAGGCAGAATGAAGTTAAGGATAAAGAAAACCTATAATCAGCATCAGAGAAAGGGCTCATAACTATACACTTTTGCAATATAAGAAAGAATTTGGGGAAAGGAGCCTAAATAACTTATCTGTCTGGCTTCACCGACTTCATGTTAAATATAAGGTTGTGACCTTTTAGTAGTCAAATCAATATGGCTTTGAGACAGGCTCCTTGAATTGAGGAGCTCTTATTCTATTTCTTGGCTTCTCTTCTTCAGATACTCTCCAAAGCCCACTAGAGTTAGTTCTGACCAAGTGTAAACCAATCCTGGTTACTGTCATTGGAAAGTCTTACTGATCTAAGGTAGAGTCCATTACCAACATTAGTTTATCGTCAAGACCTGGGCAGACTAAATTGTTTGGATCAATATCAACTGACCATGTCTCTATACCCCCCCCTCATAGTTCCTCAGGATGTACGGTTGAGAAACTTATAATCAGCTACGTACTCTGCCAGTCCTTTACTACTTTTTAAATGTGTAGTATGTGTTCCTTTTTTTTTTATAACAAAGAAATACATATAATGAACAAGATAAGCCAATAGTGCACAGGGAATTTCCCAAAAACCTCTACTATTTCTCCCAAGTGACCTATTGTAGAGGCTACTAATATTCCAATTTATTTATTTACTTATTTCAAGAAAAAATATCACTTATAAGATTATTGTGTAGCTCTTGATAAACTCAACTTATATAACTCTACACAATCCATCAATATTTCTATTCCAATTTATAAGACTTCAAGTTTTATCCCTGAATGATAGGTGGGTATTTGTCCTATAGGTATGTAACTGAAGGACTCTTCCTGGTGCTTCTCCCAAAGTAGAGAAAACTTAGCTTCAAAGGTAAACCATACATTCTAAAAATCCATGCTGTCAGGCAAGCCAAAGAGGCAGTCCTTTATTAAAGTCAAAATGAAATAACAACATACATTCAAACAAACCATATTCCTAAATCATTTTTACTGGGTATCAACTTATGCAATATGTGTTAGTTATTTACCTTAGTGCTTGATACATGGCATTGCTGATGTCATCTCAGGAACACTACAGAAGTATGTCAATCCTTGCCTAAAATAAAATGGATCTGATAATTTTTAAAGAAATATTTTTATTATCCCATACAGAAAAATAAACTCAAAATTGATTAAAGAACTAAATGTAAGACCTGAAACAGTAAGTCCTAGAAGGAAGCCTTAGTAATCTTTTTGATTACTTTTTTTTAATTATCATTTGTTTGCCTTGGCAACATATTGCTAGATATTTTTTTTAGGCAAGGGAACAGAAAAACAAAAATAAACTATTGGGAGTACATCAAAACAAAAAGTTTTAGCACAATGAAGGAAACCAACAACAAAATGAAAAGGCAACCTACTGAATGGGAGAAGTATTTGCAAATAATATATCTGCTAAAGGGTCAACATCCAAAATATATAAAGAACTTACACAATCCAATACCAAAAAAAAAGTAATCCAATTGAAAAAAAGACAGGGAACCTGAATAGGCATTTTTCCAAAGAAGACATATATATGGACAACAGACACATGAGAAGATGCTCAGTATCAGTAATTATCAGTGAAATGCAAATCAAAACCAGGAGATATCACCTGACACCATACAAGACAGGGTGCTCAACACCAGTTGCTGTAGCAAATAACCCACAAACCTCAATGGTTTAACACACACCACACACACACCACACTAACACACACACTCACACTCAAGCATGCAAACACACACATACACACACATGCACATATACATTACAGTCTCAAGTCTGATGTAGACTGGATGCGTCTCCTGGGCAAGATTCTTCTCCAACTTTGTGATTTAAAGATTCTGGCTCTTTTCACCATGTGACTCAGTCATGTCTAAGTTTTTTGCGTTTGTCCTCAGGGCAAATGGGAGAGGACACTCTAGCTGAATATCTCTGGGAGATTTTATTTTATTTTACTTTATTTTTTTATTAATTTTTTTAATGTTTATTCTTTGAGAAAGAGAGAGAGCATGAGCAGGGGAGGGACAGAGAGAGGGAGACACAGAGTCAGAAGCAGGCTCCAAGCTCTGAGCTGTCAGCACAGAGCCTGACACGGGGCTCAAACTGATGAAACACCAGATCATGACCTGAGCCGAAGTCGGACGCTTAACCGACTGAGCCACCCAGGCACCCCTATTATTTTTCTAATTAATTTTTTTAATGTTTATTTTGAGAAAGAGAGAACGAGTGTGCACATGTGCACACGAACGAATGGGGGAGGAGCAGAGAGAGAGGGAGAGAGAAAGCATCCCAAGAATCTCGATGCAGGGCTCCATCTCAAGAACCATGAGATCATGACCTGAGCTGAAATCAAGAGTCTGGGCACTTAACTGACTGAACCACCCAGGCACCCCTCTGGGAGATTTTAGTATATAGGACAGGAAGTAGCAAATATCGCTTCCATTCACATTTCATTAGATAAAACTAATCAGATGGATCTCTAAGCTAACCTCAAAAGAATCTTTGAAATTTCCTTTCCGCACACTCAGCAAGAGAAAATGGGATGGGTGAGTATCTAACCAGGGTCTGCTGCAATGCTCTTGACAACAGGAAGTTTCTGCTGCATTATTGTGAAGTTTGTGAAGCTCTTTATAACCAACTAGGTGTGATCGGAAAGCCTAATGTAAATGCTGATCTCATCACAAATCCTGTGCAACTCATTTCAGAAACCTAACTAAACACATTACAGTATTTTAGCAAGGATGATAGGCCATTTATTGAAACTACACCTGGACCGTCAAACTTCTCATTGCTTTGGCCTAGGATGGGAGATGTTGGGCAACTATTCAGAGAGATATAGCATGAAGTGGTAAAATTTTGTGGGAGGCTAATTGGTTGGCCCTGGCATCTTTTCATGAACAGAACTTGTAAATATCCTCTAGCAATAAGAAGTAATTCTTTGAAGCTCTTTGGAAAAGAATAAATCCTAAAGAGTTAGAGAAAATGAACCATTTTTAAAAATTTTTTCTTAATGTTTATTTATTTTGAGAGAGAGAGAGAGAGAGAGAGAGAGAGAGAGAGAGAGGACAGAGTATGAGTTGGGGAGGGGCAGAGAGAGAGGGAGATACAGGATCTGAAGCAGGCTCCAGGCTCTGATATGTCAACCCAGAGCCTGACACAGGGCTCGAACTCACGGATCACATGACCTGAGCCAAAGTCTGCTGCTTAGCTGACTGAGCCATCCAGGCACCCTGGGAATATAAACCATTTTGAGTTCGTTTCAGGGCATGGGGTCACTGTGAGTATGTGGGTGGGTGTCGGGTAGTTTTGGAGCAGTTATTCTGAGTGGGCTAGTGTTGGTCACTCAGATTGTGCTCTAACTGCAACCCTTGAAGATGAGTGTCTCAGCCTAGCCACAAGGTTTGAAGCAGGGACAGAGGAAAACCAGAAGGAGGGTTTCATGAACCCAAGGTAAGATGTCTAGGAAGGCCCGGCAGCCCTGCTCTGAGGCTGCAGTTCAGTAGGAAAGGATTAGCACTGCAGAAAATCAGACTCACTGGCAGCACTATTTTCTGAGCATATGTGTGATGGAAGGGGTGACCTCCAGTACAAACTGAGAAGAAATTTGAGAGGACGGTGTAGGCTGGGGTCTGCGCTTTTCCTACAGAACTATAGGGAAAGGTCTAGAACTGTACCAATTTTGTGGCTATTGCTGGGCCTGAAGTTTTACGTCCAAATGGGATATACCTGGGGACACCTGGTTTCGATTGTCCTAGAATAATGCCCTCTCCTCCACCCCCTACCCCAAAAGAAATTCCATGAGAAGATATGGTTTCTATGCCGTGTTTGCCCAACTCACTTCAGGAAGGCTGCTATACTTAGTTTTTTGTTACTCTGGATCTCTGTTTTTTATCCCTGTTACCTAAATTAACTACTGTTAGTGAGAATTACAGGGGAATTTTGGACAAATTAAATGCCTGAGGTAGACTATTAGTTCCTCAGTGTAATAACCTCCTTTCCACAATTGCCTAAGCAATGCCTAATCCCATGCTTCTCTTGTCTCCAATCACTCATATAAAATATATAAGAAGCATGTTAACCATTACTTCCTAGATGGTTAAGAGAATGGGGTTCCCTTCCTTTATTCCTGCTCCTCTCCAGAAATACTAACTTTAAAAGAAATGCAAATCAAAACTTCAGTGAGAGATCACCTCATACCTGTCAGAATGGCTAAAATCAACACTACAGGAAGCAACAGGTGCTGGTGAGGATGTGGAGAAAAAGGAATACTCATGAACTGTTGGTGGGAAAGCAAACTGGTGCAGCCACTCTGGAAATGAGTATGGAGGAGGTTCCTCAGAAAGTTGAAAAATAGAACTACCCTACAATGCAGCAATTGCACTGCTAGGTATTTACCCAAAGAATACAAAAATACAAATTAAAAGGGATACATGCACCCTTATGTTTCTAGAGGCATTATTTACAATAGCCAAGATATATAAGCAGCCCAGGTGCTGTCGATTGGTGAATAGATTAAGATGTAGTGTATATACACAATGGAATATGATGCAGCCATAAAAAAGAATGAAATCTTGCCATTCACAATGACATGGATGGAGCCAGAGTATAATTCTAAGTGAAATAAGTCAGTGAGAGAAAGACAGATACCACATGATTTCATTCAGATGTGGAGTTTAAGAAACAAAACAAATGAGCACAGGAGGAAAAAAAAAATAGAGAGAAACCAAGAAACAAACTCTTAATTATAGAGAACAAACTGATGGTTACTAGAGGGGAGGGGGGCTGAGGGTTTGGGTGAAATAGGTGATGGGGATTAAGGAGTGCACTTGTAATGAGCACTGGGTGATGTGTGTAAGTGTTGAATCACTATAATGGACACTAGAAACTAATGTGATACTATGTAGTGAAACTAATATAATGTTAACTAACTGGAATTAAAATAAAAACTTAAAAAAATAAAATAAAGTCGATGATATCTAGTACACTGAGGATGATGTATTCAAGTATTTCAAGCATTGCAGAACCTCACCAGCAGGGACTTTCATGTTCTACATATCCCTTGTTTTTTCCTGGATTTCTGATACAGGTCAAATGCAAAACGCCTTACCTTTTAACCTATGATAATATCCAAAATAGGCCACCATGCCTGGTCTAATTCTAATTCCCAAACCATTGGTCTAGAACCTCTAAGTATCCATCAGTGAATTGATGTCTGTTTGAGTTCTCTCTGTGGATCAGCTTTCTTGCTCTAAAAGTGATGCGACTCCCTTACAAACTCTTTTAAAGATGTAGTCTTCCATGTTTCTTTACAAAACCTACCCTTTGGTATTTTCTTAAATTACCTCTCTTAGGAACGATCCTTGGTAAATTCAGATTAAGATGTAGGTTTGTCTTTGTAGTTGTGTCTCATTCTGTGTTTTGGGGGCCATGTTCCATTTTCTCTCTGTCTTTTTCACTCTGAGAGGGTATTGTGACAAAGAATCATGCTCTATAAATATTTGTTAAATAAATGCATGGCAAATAGTATGTACACTTATTTGTACCTTATATTGACACTAATTGTCATGTCAGTGTCTTGCCAGGGTTAGTTCTGTGGCATAGTTTGGTTAAGGCATAGCCAAATATTGTGTCACAGTGTAATAATAATATTAGACAGTACCATCCCCAAATCCTAACACTTCTAGGTAATGCAGCCTACAACAAATAGTTCATTAGAATCAAGGAATTGTAGAAAATAATTATCACTTTTCTTCAAACATGAACACTAAATATTTCAACTCAAACAGCAAGTTTCACAACATGATGGAGATATAGCCCATTGTATTTGTCCTTAGGTTTAGTCCATTGATATGGAGGCTTCACTTCTAAATTTTCAGAACCGATTGTGGGGATACCTCCATGCTTAAGGTAGAGAACCTTCCTTTTGGTTCTTACTCCTGTTCACTCCCAACATAATTTCTAGAACTTTTGTGCCTTTTATTCAAACTCCCCACCAAGTTTCTACCTCCCCTGGTAGCTGGCCTCTGGCTTGTATTTGGCATTTTCTGTTTTCGTCTCTGTGGAAGCAGAGGTAAAGAGAAATATGGAAGGAATGCTTATGGATGTTGGGAGAATCTAATAGAAAATCAGTAAATTTGTGTTTCAAAGATTAAGCTCCTCAGGCATATAGTAAATATTTCATTAAAACAAGGCTGTCTATATCTTTTTCAACTTTGAGATACATTACAGAAATTCTCTTCTATTACTTTAGACTCGGAAGCCAGAAAAGAGGAAAGCAGGTTATGAAGAAGGTAAATCTTTTATGACTCTGTTATCCATATCTATTTTAATTCATTTATGGTTAATTTGAAGTGATGGACTCCATATGTTGATAAATAAATCTTATCAATGGGATGAGAGTGTGTAAATTTATAGAAAAGATAAGGTTGAGGTATCTTAGAAAATAGAGTCCTTGATCGCACAATTGGACTATTGAAACTAAATTCTAAAGTTCCAGGAGACAGTAAAAATAAATAAACCTATCTATCTATATCATCTATCTATCTATCTATCTATCTATCTATCATCTATTATTCATTTCAGTAAATGAGGCAGAGACAAGCTAAGCATTTTGATCCATTATTTAATATTTTGTGTAATCAGAAATAATGAATTTTCCTGATACAAATTTTGGAGCTACTGATACCTTGATAATTATGGCTGAAGCAATAGAAAAATGAAAGAAGAACAATTTCATATATATGTACATATATATGTATATACATATGTATATACATACACACACATATATATGTGTATATGTATATGCATATGTATATATGTATATGTGTGTATATGTATATGCATATGTATATACATATATATGTGTATACATATATATACATATACATAAGCATACACATATACATATACATATGTATATATGTGTGTGTGTGTATTTTTTTTTTCACGGTGATCTTACCTGAATCATATAATCTGTTTTGATTTCTTTTGGGGTAGTGACATTACTAATATGTGTTTTTCATTTATATTGGCAAATATTTCATTTTAGTTGGCTGATTTCCCAGTTGTTTTGCTGTTCATTAATGTCCTCACCATTGGGTAGGGAAGTGTGGGGATGAGAGGGAAGTATACTAAAAGGAAGAGACTTAGCTTGAATGAATCAAGTTTGCATCTAATTATGAACAAGCATAAGTGTATATTTTTTTTTAAAAAAGGATATGCTTTCTTTTAATAATTATGTTATATATTATGAATATTTTGAAGTACACTGAGAGATGTTCTGACTAGAACATTTTTACATATATTGTTTTCTTCTGTGTGAAAAGTCATTCATGGCCCAAAGCTTTTCCAGATAATTTTAGGTGATAATGGATTGTCTCTTTTTCCTAATATTCAAAATCTAGCCCAATATCATATTAAAACTCCAAACATCACCAATTAATTCTTTTCACAACCAGCTGGCCCTACCTCAGGCAAGGAAACTTTCTGTGGGATAAAAGTTATACATACTCCTTCTTTAGATTTTTCATGAGTGACAGAAAACAGACTCTTTATCTGTCAGATAGTCCAGGCAATATATACCATGCTCTCCAGTGATCCTCAGGAAGCCATCCTTATTTAGCTTGGGAGGAGAGGAAGCCCTTCCTGACCCTACCGCACAGGAGGTGGGGAGAGCACACTGACCAGTCTTTCCAGATAAATCCTCACCACCACTGTCTTTAATTCTCTGTCACTCTTGCCTCCCACATACAAGCTGGAGTTGGGTGATGGGGTAATGTTGCCAGAAACAAGCATTATATAAGTATTGTACAGAAAACATAAGAATCAACTTAAAACTGGAAGTATAGTGACATCTAGTATATTTTTTCTGGCCTCAGAGGTATTGGATAGAAACTCTGAGGTTATAGGAAATATACCTGGTTGTGTTTTAAAGCACAAGTACTGTATCTGGCACATAGTGGTACTCAGGAGATATCGATTAGCCCTTTTTATTTCCCATTACTCTCTCTTTTTTCTTAAAAAACCCTTCTCTGAACTAAATTTCTTTCCAGTCCACAACTTCAAATCTACAAATGTCCTCTTTTATAAATACATCATATGCACATTTCTGTACACTTTTATCAATTCATTTCCAATAACATGGAAAAGGAAGGAGATTGGGTTTATAAGTAAACATCATTAAGGAATATTAAGTATAAATATGGAGTATATGGAAAATTAAAAATTACATCCTATGTGTTTGGAAATAATTGAGAACCACAACAAAAATACACGAAATATTACCAGACATTTCTATTTGTCTTTTCTCAACCATAATGAGACTTTAGAACTAAATGATGTTATTAATTTACAACTGAGGATAAAAAGATGTCACAGTGAGTAGAAGTATATTTCACTTCCTCAGTGCTGTGCCTCTGTCTACTTAGGGGTGTTTTATGAAAGATCCTCCATCATATTAACCAGGAATATTTAAGTCTTCTTTCTTCCTTTAAATAGTCTCATAGATTTTAATAAAAAAATCTATGGATTTAATGATTTCAATATCAAACTTCTTAAATTTATTTGTAGTTCTGTAGCCTACCATTTACAGGATAGTTTTACTATTATATAGAGAAATACTTTCCATTTTTTGAGTGAAGTCACTGCAAGGTCCAAGGAGTGACATCTAAAAATCCTAAATCAACCACCGAAAAGAGCTGAGGTGGCCTGAAGGAATATCAAAAGCTGATAAACTGGCGTGTCCGAGCAGTGGTCAGTCAGAGATCAGATCAAGAGAGCATTTCACACCCTTGAGCAAAGGAGTAAAGACTGTGCGAAGTCCAGTTAAATAATATGAGAATACTGGCAGGAAGCAAAAATAAGTGAAGAGAGCATCTTTGGAAGGGTGAAGAGGAAAGGTAATTGGGGATGGAAATGAAGCAAAGAAGAATTTTGACACAGAGCCAGTGCACTGTCTTGGCCTCCACTGTCTTTATATTCCTCTCACTCGGCTGAGATTCGGTCCGGACTGAACCTGCCTTGGAAGTAAACCTGGTAACTACAAACAGCTGCTTGGCTGCCTGAGTAGCAGACACTTAATCTACATTTGCCGGGGTGGAGGACAGACATATTTCTCCAGCATAGGCAGCTCCTTGACACTAATATCAGTGAACATGCTCTCCGTGCCTTTCATGATTTTGTAAACTTTGATCACTGTTGCTTCATCTTTCATGTTTGCAGGCTGAATGAGTCTTTAGCCCTTCCACATGTGGCAGGCCCTCTTTCCGCTCAGTAATTTAAGTTTATAGTTCTCCAGACATTCTTCAACTCCATTATTTCCTGAGGTGGATCAAGGAGACTTTCCAGGTGTGGATTCTTTGTTGTTTTGAATAAGGACAGGGCAATAATTTCTATTTTATTCCTAAATGCTTCTTTAAAAAAAAAAAAATCCCAACGTGCTTTGGGCTCTGAATGCTCTTTGAACAGTTGTTTTCATGGAATCATACAGTGCTTTCTCAATATCAGGTCTTATGTGAATTCAGTAGATCTGAGTTGAGGTATGATAGTCTACATTTCTAGGAAGCGCCTCCGGGATATTGCTGGTGTGTGGACCACGCTCTGAGTTGTGGTGGGTTAGTGCAATAGCTATCAGAGTGTTTCTTTGTGGCAGAAGAAAAACAAATTGAGTCGAATATGCATTATTCTCTACCTTCTATCCCCAACCCCCAATCATGACTTTCGAATTTTCTAAATTTACATGTGCTTATTGATTTCCTTAAGAAAACAAATACATAGCCTCTCACTGCATTTTATTTATGTGAATTTAACAGTGTAAAGTTTGGAAGTGTTTGACGTTTGCCAAATACATTTCAATTTAGTTATATGCTTCTTGTGACATCATGAAGCCTGTCATCAAGGCACATACATACATAGAATGGAACAGGTTAGCAAAGAACTGCAATGATGCTCGATAGGAAGTGACAGAAGCTAAAAACGAGGCTACTGACACTACAACGTAATCCAAAATGACACAGATGGTAACCAAGCAATTTGACTCTAGTCATAACTCCAGCAAAAGTTGGTATCAGGGGCCAAATATCTTTGCTACCCCATCATATGGATAAAGAGATGTAGAATTTGGATTACAGTTAAAAATTCAGCCGGGGTTTGAGGTGGGGTGACTGAGGTATAAGATTTATTACCATATTAGAAATTCAAAACTATGGGTTAAGGTAAATAAACTCAGTACAAGTCTCCCTTTGCCAGGAGGAGAAGGGAGGAACCCACTTAAATCTAGCTCTAATTGGGAGATAATACTGTCTCATCAAAGTTGTTTTTTTTTTTTTTTAATTTTTTATTTTTTTTTAGAGAGAGAGAGAAAAAACATGAATGGGGGAGAAGGGCAGAGGGAGAGAGAGAATATCAAGCAGTCTCCATGCTCAGCGTGGAGCCCAATGCAGGACTCCATCCCATGACCGCGGGACCATGACCCGAGCTGAAACCGAGAGTCAGATACTCAGCTGACTGACTGAGCCACCCAGGAGCCTGTCATCAAAGTTGTTTTAATAAGCTGCATCCTTCTTTCCTTATATGAATTTAAGAGATGGCAGAAAAAGTCAAGTATGCCATGCTTGTATAGATTATTTTTAAAATAGCTCAATGGAGACTGCAGGTCCAATATAAATATGGGGTTACCATAATGTCTCATATTAATAAAATCATTAATCTGAATAATATATCCTTCCACGGCAAATACTGACACATTGTGACTTTTAAAAAGGCTTTTAGAAAATCTAAATAGTTTTCACTTATATTTCTCATCTGTGTGATTATTTAACACCCGCTTTTAGGGAGAAGACACATTTCTTCCCCATTTCTGATAGTTTCTTCCATGTAGGGTGGGCTCTCCCATTTAACACTCCTGCCCCTCTTCCCCTCCTCATTAATCTATTTGTTAAGTATTGGAATAAACTGGGCATGAGAACCTTGGCCTCTTCCACTGTCTTTTGTGGGGTCTGCTTGCCTACAGAAGTCTGATGCTCTTGGTTATAGGATCACCCTAAAACTAAGGCTCTGCCCCACAGAAAGGTTCATGGTGGTCCAGGGCTGTGAGGGACTGGGGGGTGGGGGGGAGGGGTTATGTCTTTCTGATTTGGGGGGATCAATAGTAGGAAGTATATCATTGTCAGTTGTCCAAGCTACATTCTACAATTCCAACTTTAGTACCAATAAAGGTAGTATTTGGTTCCCATTTTTATAATCTTTTTGTCTTTCCAGTTGCTTTCATACTTTGGCAGAGAAGAGGTAATATTTGTGTGACTGACCTTTGAACTCAAACCTTGTTCATCATCTTCATTCCTTCAGAGAACCCTAGGAGGCTAGTTCTAATGGGAAATATGTTGTTTCCTTCTCATGATTAATGTATATGGATTCTCATATTTATTAATAACCATCCCAAAGTCAAGATTTGGGGAATTTGGATTGAAAAAAGTTGAATTAGAGCTATAGCTTCCATGTTACTATAATTCATTAGTTGGCCATTCACTCTAAGTCTTAGTTATCTAGTCTGTGAAATGGGGATCAAATGTCTGCTGTCTACCTTAAAGAGTGACTATAAGGTTAAAATTAAACGCATATGAAAATGCCTGACAAGCATAGAGCACAGCAAAGATGTGTCATTATTGTAAGAGTTCTTTATATGTGTAAATTGGCAAACACACATTGAAAATATATAGGACATTGCTTTTGAGAGTATTCACATGCTTCTCTTTATAGAAAGCTTGAATTTAAGCTGTTTGTTTTTTTTTATGTATACTATTAACTCTTATTTATTGGGTTATATTCTTATTTCATACCATAAGATATGCTTTCTTCCAGAGCTACTTTTTGCTATATACATTAAAAATGGATCATTTTTATATCTAAGCACTATGATTGGCTGGATGTATTTCCATGTCACATAAAGATGTTTAAAAGTGAATTATGTTTATAGCACTTATGTAGTTTTTTTAATGATGTAAATATCACCTTGTCTTATTGTTGTGCGTTTTTAGATTTATTACTTTTAGTTATATGAGGTGTCAAATAACATTTGCTAGCCTTATTTCAGTACAGGCACTTTTAAAATGTCAACCAAACAGATGTTCTACTATAAACATGAATAAAAATCAGGGCATAGTGAGACTAAATATAGTATATTTTACTATGTTAATATTAATATTACTTAAGATTCAGTAGTGATGAAATTATATATAATTAATGAAAATGACAAGAAAAACACCCAAGTTATAATTCTTTAAACAATATTTGTACTTTAAGTTATATTTCAAGGTTAAGAGTTATTTAATAGTTTTAAATAGCAAGATTATGGAGTAAAGTTAGACAGATGAGAGTTCTAGTGTTATTGTGTTATTCTGATTATTTCTTATGTCTGAATCTGATGCTGATTTTATTTTTTATTCTGATTTTATGATCTGATTTCTGTTCTCATTTTTTCTGATTCTGATTCTAATAGTGCTAAATCTCAATGCCATCTCAAGTTCAATATAAGTGGACATTATATACTGATAATATGTGCATATTACTTAGCACATAAAAAAGTGTAAAGGAGAAAAATCCATGCTATGAGAGAAAAGAAAACATAACTGTGAGGTTTTGTTTTTTTTCAGTTTTGTATGTATCATAGCACCTATATGTATCATAGAACCTAAATAATTTGAATTTTTTAAAAATGTGTAACTAGCTTAAAAAGTAAACCAAACATGTTGTTAAATTAAAATATGACATAAAACAATTAATTTGTTCCTTTAAAACTTTAGTTCTTTTTCTTGCTGTATTAAAAATGTATAAAACGTGTTTGCATAAATATGAGTCTTACTCTGTGTAAATCTATATACATAAAACATTTTGGGCTCTTCTAAATTGATTACAATAGTAATAATATAATAATGTCATATAATTCTATTTTTTTATTTTTCTACAGTTGTTTCTATTTTTTAAACGCCTATTGTGTATTAAGGATTTGGGTAGGTACCTTATATGTGTTGTCCTATTTAATATATTTGTTTTTAATTGAAACTAAATTGATAAAGCATTTTATCTTAAAACACATTTTTCTTAATTCAAGACAGGAAATACATAAAAAGAGTTCTTGAATTTTGAAATGTATCTGTAAAGAAAATTCATAAGTATAAAAGCAAACAATTCCAAAACTATTAATAACATGCATTCTTGTGAATATTCATGATTAACTAAAAATAGCCCTTGTGTGCATGGAGGGACTTTGTTCAAAGTTAAAAAAAAAAATGTATATACGTGGAAAGAAAATCTGTTTTTTTTTTTTTTGGTTTTATGTTTATTTTATTTTATTTTTTCTGGAGAATGTCCTGTAGTCTCAGCATATTAAAAATATATATATTGTAGACACTTTATATGTATGTATATAATTCTTTCCTGTTGGTAGTTATTCAAAGAAGCCATTAGGTGATTTATTTCAAATAAATAGCAATTCCCTAATCTGCTCTGTAAATTTAAATTATAAACTAGGTTTCCCTAAAAATAAGGAATACCTGATAGTTTATCCTTAATTGTTCTCAGTTCATACACAAAATGAAATTCATTTTAAAAGTATTTCATTTATTAAAGTTTGAAGCAATTTTGAACACTGCAAAAAATCTTTTTTAACTTTGTAATTTGTAATTCTAGACATTTAAAAAATAAATCCCTAAGTAAAATAAAGTATTTTTTTCCTTCCTTTGTCAACAGGGATTTATTTAAACAGATATTAAAATAATAATAAAATACTCAAGTAAGGTGAAAATAATAAAGGTTAACATTGCTATTATTTTAGAATTTACAAAGGCTGTTATTAACACCGCTAGTTAGCCCATAAATTAGGTATTATTTTTCATCCTTTATACATTAGCAATCTGAGCCTCAGAGAAGTTAACTTGCCAAAGGCTGCTGACCTAAGGGAATTTAGTAAGGTTAGAGTTAAAAGAATATCTTAATTCTCATTCAAACAAGGATGAAAATATATCATGTTAGACAGAATGTCTTTACTGACTTCCTATGAACCTATAAATTTTTCTACTTTGTTGTCAGAAAAAAAAATCTGCTAGACAATCTTGATAACTTTTTTGACAAATTTTCATAGAAATTTTATTTATTGTTTAGAGAGGTTACCAACCACAAACACCAAAGTTTTTAAAGTTTTAAAGCCAGGTTATTAGTTTTTTATTCTTGCTGTAACAAATATTAACTTTTGTAACACAAAGGTAGTGGCTTAAAACAAGACATTTATTCTCTTACAGTTCTGAAGGTCATAAATCCAAATTGGTCCCCATAGGTCCACAGATGGAGAGGATTTTTGCCCCAGGGTGGATTATTTATAAAACCTCAGTCATCCTTAATTTAGATGATGAGGTTTGGGAATTTTCAGCTGATAAGACTTATATGAAAATCTGAACTTGATGTTATAATGGGTTGAGAAATTTGAAGACCTTGGATGAGGTGAATGTATTCTGCATGTGAGATGAACATGAATCTTTGGAAGTCAGAGGGTAGCTACTGCTGAGATGGCTGAAGGGATCACCGAGTCACATACATACCTTCTTCAAAGGACTTCTATGTGACTGAACAATTTACTTTTTGATCCTTCAGAGGCACTAGCAAACGGTTTTCAACCACAAAATTGGCTCTCTCTCCAGAACATGCTTCCCGACAATGACTCTCCAATGTAGCATTCTTTGGGGAATCAGGATAGTCTAAGAATTCTCCCAGTCATTAATGCTGTCTTTTTTGCTTAACAGTTACTACCTCAATCTATCTCTAACCACTTGCATTCCACTATAAATAGCAAGAATAAATGAGGCTGCACCCCAACACATTCCTTGGAAATTTCTTCAGCTAATTTTCCAGTTCATCACTTACAAGTTCTGTTTTCTATATGATTATAGAATACAGTTCTGCAAAGTTTCCTGCCACCGTATAATGAAGATACTTTTCCCTACAGTTCTGATAACATATTCCTCTATTCCTTACAAAATCTCACAAGTAGCACCTTTACCCTCCATATTTCTATCTAGTCTGTTTATGACATTTTGGGTATTCTCGAAGATAGGCTTATCATGCCCCTCACGTCTTCGGAGTTCTCTCTAGCAGAGTCATTAACATCTATATTTCTATAACAGTCTCTTTAAGGCAATTTACATTTTTTGAAATTTCATTTTCAAATACTTTTAAAAAACTATTTACTCAATCTACACCATATATCCTGACAGCCTAGTAAGTGTAAGGGACTGCTCAAGAAATAGGGGACATAATAATCATTAACACAGGAATTTTTGTTCTTAAGGAGCTTGCATTATATTTAGAGGAGATAAACAACATATAATTTACAAGAAAATATCAAGCAATTATAATGCAAGCTTGATTTGAACATTTTTCTATTGAATTTATAGTTTTCTCTATCATGCTTCTTATAATTTTTCCAGCCTTTCCCCATTACCCAATTATAAAGCTACTTCCATACTTCTGGAAGTATTTTTTCAGCAGTACACTCCTCTCTGCTATCAAATATATATTCGATGCCTATTGCTATTCTAATAAATTACCACTGGGGCACCTGGGTGGCTGGCTCAGTCAGTTAAGCATCTGACTTTGGCACAGCTCGTGATCTCATGGTTCCTGAGTTCGAGCCTCTCATGGGGCTCTGTGCTGACAGTTGGATCTTGCTTCAGATTCTGTGTCTTCCTCTTTCTCTGCCCCTCCCCTGATCATGCTCTGTCTCTATCTCAAAAAAAAAAAAAAAAAATTTTTTTAAATAAATTACCACTACATTAGTAGCTTAAAACACACATTTATATTATTACAATTTTGAGGATCAGAAGTTAGTCTTTCTTGGCTAAAATCAGACTCAGCAGGAATGGTTCCTTCTAGAAGTTAGAGGAAAAAATCTGTTCCGTGAATCTTCCAACTTCTAGAGGCTGCTGAAGCAACCTCACCCCCATCTCTGCTTCTATTGTCACATCACCTACTTCGTAAAATGTATCTCTGCTTCCCACTTATAGACACTTGTGGTGACATTGGGCCCACTCCCATAATCCAAGATAATCTCCTCATCTCAAGATTGCTTACTTAATCACATCTACAAAATCTCTTTTACTGTATAAGGTAACATGGATAGGCTCCAGGTATTCAAATGTCAACAACTTTGGGGGCCATTATTAAGCCTGCCATAGCTTGATATTATCCCTCATTGTTTTTTTTTGTTGTTGTTGCTGTCTTCTAGTTTTAGTTGACTCTGAAAGGCAATTATGTTTTAGTGGCCTGGAAAGGTAGTATTATAAATTTGTTACTGGCCATTTATCCAAATGTTGTTATTTTTTTAACAATAATATATATAATACATATAATGATGTATGTGATTTTATGTAATGTAGATGATCTAAGGTTTAGAAGAAGTTACAATATTAAGATTATGCAAAAAAAAATTTCTGTGAAAGTCAAGGTATGAAATAATCATATTAAAGATAATTGATCATGTTGCTTTTCCTGTCAGAATACACCATCTTTTGTTAGATAAGAGAGAAGAAAGAAGATATGGCCAAAAAGCTTTTGTCAAAAATGAGTTAGGTACTTGCTTTGATCTTAACTAAGATAAGATCACTGGATATGCAAGCTTCACTTTTATAAATTTGGAGCTCTCATTCCGTGTATATGCCTATATTGAGAGAAAAAGAAATAGTATACATCTAGGGGCGGCTGGGTGGCTCAGTTGGTTAAGCATCCAACCTCGCCTCAGGTCATGATCTCATAATTCATGAGTTCGAGCCTCACATCAGGCTCTGTGCTGATAGCTTAGAGCCTGGAGCCTGCTTCCAATTCTGTGTCTGCCTCTCTCTCTGCCCCTTCCCTGCTCGTGCTCTCTCTCTGTCTCAAAAATAAATAAACATTAAAAACCTTTTTTTAAAAGAAATAGTATATATCTATAAAGGAGAAGTTTGAGGGGTTTAGGATGTTTTATTTTTTTTCAGATTACAGGAAACCTAAAGTAAGTTTCAACAAGTAGATGAAATGTATAGTTGGCACTATCCTAAAAGCAAATTACCTTTCTCCTCTAGGCAGTACAACCACATGTTATGAATCTGGTTCCACAAACTACAAAGGGACATTAGTTACATTTCTTCACAAACATTTGGCACTACTAGAGCTAGGGAAAGCTTATGCCTTAATAATGTCAGCAACTGAACGTTAACACCATATGTCCAGTTTTTAAGCCAGCATGCTTGGAGTTAAACTCTGATCCCTTTCTATCACATCCAATTGACTGTCAGTATCTGTTCCATCCAAATTCACGGCCACTGAGCTAATTCAGCTCTATGGAACTGTTCCACTGGCTATTCAAGAGCATTGCAATTCTCCTTCCTCCTCACAGTCATCATGTGAGGTCTCCAATTCATGTTCTACACACGTAACCCTAACGGTTTTTTCCTAAAATGCTACCTCAATCGTGCCACTTCCCTCCTCAAAATTATGCACAGTAATTTCAGGTTTAAGCCCAAACTTCTTAATTCAGCTTGTGGGGACTTCAGGATCTGGCTCATGTCAATTTTTGAGTCACATACCCTTGGATCCTCCTCAGAGAGAATTAAGCTCTTCCCTGGGCTTCTCACCTACTATGTTGCACGTAATTTTCAAGAAATGTCATTACCCTTAATGGCACACTTAAAACAGAAACAGGCTAAAATTATGCATGGATGTTGTATAACATTTCCTTGCTTAAGTTTTAGGCAGCAGAACTGGGATGTGTATAGGAACATATTCAACTCTTCACTATGCTTCTTCTCCTACTGTGCTAGAATTCAGGTATCACCCAAACATGGTGCTTATGTCTCTTGTAGTACTTAGCATAGTTCTTAGCTTAGTATTCTCCCCACTAGACAGTGGCTTCTTACGGAAGGAATCATGTTCATATCCCAAGAATATAATATTGTATCTGGTGCAAAGTTAGGTCTTCATTCAATGTTTGTTGAATGAAGAGACATTTTAAGATTTTTTTTTTTTTTTTTCCCTGCATGGCAATGTGGCCAAAGAGAAGTGATTTGCCTATGAGGGAGGAAAAGGCATTTGAATAAAAGGATCAAAACCAACAGGGAAAACCTAAATGCTAAGTCCATTACTTACAAAGTTTAAGGATAGTAGGCAAGTCCTATAGACCCAACTATTTCTTCCCAGATTCCATGTTTTCAAATTGTGTATATGTGAAACCAGGTAAGGAGCTGTGCCTACAGGAGGTGGTAGATTTATTTACTTTTGGAATGGATAACTGATGAAGCTTCCATTAACACATTTTTCTAGCCAATTGTGTGTGTCTGGAGAGGGGGGCGGTGATGTTTAATAACATAAAGATGTAGCCTTAGTAATTACTAGGGTTTGTGTAGCTGATTTAATTTGAAATACAAAATGAAACAATATAAAATACAAATGATGTTGAATGGGCTTTATTCACTGAATATAGGAGGAGGAAAAGATATTTTGAATAGATAGTAGGGATAAAATGGATTTTCAATGCAGCTGGAAAAAAAAGGTATAGGTACCTAAGAATTGTGGAGACACAGACAAAATAGGAGACAAAGCAGGAAAACTATAGGACGTTCTGATTTTTTTTTTTTTTTTTTTTTTTTTTTTTACCTGAAGCTGTGAAGTCATTTAAGAACGCGATGAGAGTTTTTACAATGGGGGGTTAAGATTTTAGTAGGGGTTACAAGACACAAAATTTCTCATATTTTTAAATAAAGGATTAGTGCTTTATGAAAGAATTATAATTAAAAAAAGAAATCAAGTAAATAGTAATTAATAGTTGAGCCATATATTGTCTAGGTAGTTCTACCTTTGTTGAATGTCTGGAGAAAGTTTGGGAAGACCTTTGCACTGTGCGTTAGAACTAATTATATGTTAAAGAGTTATTTTGATCCTACATGCTTGAAAGAGTTCCCAGATACAGTACAGACCGATTGTTTTTCCTAATAGTTTTGCTAGAATTAGGTATAGACAATTAATATGTGGTTACCTATCACACATCCTATGTTCTATTCTACTGGTGGGCACCTCTATCTAGAAGCAATCAGAAGAGGGGCAGTGGCTCATTCTTGTGTATTGTGTAATAGTCTTGTCATGAGAGTAGCTAGAAAGGCTGAGCTTATTAATACCCAGGAAATTAGAAACCACATAGAGAGAGTAATGGGCTAAATCAGGAAGCCAATAAAGACCTATTACAAATTAAGTTCAGTTTGTCATTGTTTAAGATAATCCTTGGTTTACTTTCTATGCCTAATTTAGATCCATGTCTTAGAGCCAGCAGCCATCCAGATGGTGGTAGTTCTTTGGGACTTGACATTATTTTAAAAGGTCACCACAGGCAAATTATAACTGGCACCTCATTCTTTTCAGAGACCAAACATCTGTGAACTTGCTCCAATTTTGAATCATTGCTAGAGTATTTTCCCATGGTAGCTCCTTGCTGACTTTCTTTCTGAGTGACCTATGTGAACTAATATTTTTCCTATTAAAAATCGTCCCGTGTATTATATACACAGGCCCATAATGTTCCTAAAATGTTGTCACTTAAATTTGAATCAAAAGGTAATAGGTTTTTCATTTAGAAGCAAGCCATAGATTCATTGACAGTAACATCAAATGTTTAAGAAATGTCCCTTATATAAGATGTATTTCCTTCCTGAAGTGTCACTACATCCAGCAAACTTACATTATTTACTCTGGTGCCACAAAAGTATTGTACAAATAAACAGTGTGTGCATATATGCTATATATTATATATGTAACATTTCAATTACATTTCAAAAGTTCATATCTCCTTTTAATATTAGAGAGTAAAAATGTATATAATTATGAGACAGCTGTACATTCTCTCATATTATCGCCATGTACTCTCATCCACAGATATGCAGATCCCTAGGTTTTCTGTTATTTACAGACATGTATTATGTGTGTATGTTATGGGAAGAGGTAAGTGGGGGAATGGAAATGTATCTTTTATTTCACCACCCTGAAACATTTTACTACTGCTCTGCTACACCTGTAAGAATTAATGCTCATACAAAAGATTCAGAGGCCATTAATTATGAATGAAAGCTTCAATTATGGTCAGTTCAGTTTTTGAATTTAGTGAATTGTATTCTTATTTTTTTTTTTTTGCCTCCTTCCACACACCTATTTGAATAATATTAAAACAAAACAAAACAAAACAATTCTGCTCAGTATTAAGCTCTTGTTCTGATCCCTAACCCTATACTTAAAGTCTGGCTTCTTTGCTTGGTTTGTGTTAATAAACTCTCCACTTACAAAGAGATGCTGTGACTATAGGCACTAGCCTTGTAAACATATTCCTTGCTATAGACAACTCTACCACTTGACTTCTGAGTATAACTCATGTAGTGAAGATAATTCCCTATACTTTTTTAATGACTGTCATTGCAATTTGTTTACTAAAGGCAATCCTAGGACTATTTAAAGCAAAGAATGCAGCTTTAAAAATCATCTTGATGTGTTGTAAAAACATATGGATGTCTAGAGTGGGGCCTCAGGTACATTTTTATTTATATAATCTGAAGTGTAGCCTTATTTGACAGCCACTAACTACCCCTATAATATAAGCTCCCTAAAAGTACACACGTACATATAACCTCTTGGTGGAATTCAATAACTGTCTACTTCCCCATTTATAACTCTAAACTCAAGGACATAAATGGGTTTTAGTGATATGTTACAGAGTTTTCAGACTAAGAAATTAAGAGGCCTTCCACATCAAGTTGTCATTTTTCTGTTTGGAACACATCTTTGGTTACTCTTTTCTGTGGGAACTTTTGGAAATATAGATGGATCATCTCCCATTTGGGAGGCAATCTTCAAACCACAATGAATTCAGATGTTTGGAAGAAAGACCCAGCAGCATTCTCATAGATCCAGATGGAAGGAGGCAGGAAGCAGATTGGTTAGGTTAGATATTCTTTGCATTTTGGGGTAAATGCAATTTTCTTTCTTTTTTTTTTCTTTTCTTTTTCTTTTCTTTCTTTCTTTCTTTCTTTCTTTCTTTCTTTCTTTCTTTCTTTCTTCTTTCTTTCTGTCTCTTTCTTTTTTTAAATTTGTGATTGTCTTTACTACTCATTAAAATGGTAAAATTATGAGGATCAAAATACTTTGCGGGACTGGGGATGTTGGTCTCTTTCTGTGCTCCAAATTAAGCTCACAAATAGTGTTAGAGTAGGAGAGCACCAAGAAATTTCAGGCCAAAGCCTAGTCAATAATCCAGTTTCCTCTAAAGTGTCCTTTTACATAATGATACTCATGGGAAAATACCTGCATTTTTACAGTTGCATGATGATTTTAAGAATCTGAGATTGGGGCGCCTGGGTGGCGCAGTCGGTTAAGCGTCCGACTTCAGCCAGGTCACGATCTCGCGGACCGTGAGTTCGAGCCCCGCGTCGGGCTCTGGGCTGATGGCTCAGAGCCTGGAGCCTGTTTCTGGTTCTGTGTCTCCCTCTCTCTCTCTGCCCCTCCCCCGTTCGTGCTCTGTCTCTCTCTGTCCCAAAAATAAATAAAATGTCGAAAAAAAAAAAAAATTAAAAAAAAAAAAAAAGAATCTGAGATTTAACCATCTTTGTCTTTCTCAGACATTCAACCAATACTTAACATACTGTCTTCTTATGTATAATGTTTTTGAACATTAAAACATTTAAAAAAATGTTTAAAAAAATGACAGTTCACTGAAAAAGTGAAATAATAATTTCCTCCCTAATTGAGCTCATCCTCTCTGTACTGTGCGGATAGGTAAGTTTCTGTATATGGATTAGGATAGTCATGCATATAGTAAATCTCTTTTAGTGTTTGGCATTTTCCCAAGTGGAATTTCAAATCTAATATTTAAAAAAAAAATGGACAGCTACATAGCTACATATATAATCTAACCTCCTTAGCCTGGCCATAGCATTAATAAAAAAGATCACCTGAAAATATTCTAAGAGTTCAGATTTTTTATTAAAAACAGACATACTTTGTGTTTATACATTAGTAATTCTGCAACTCACAGGAAAAAAAATGATGACTCACCACTATGCTTAATTGGTAAACAGATGAAGAGGAATATTTTGCACTTCTTTTGTTTTCTTTTTAAAGAAAAAAAAAAAGGTCATTTGAGGTGGTTGAGAGCAGTGAGATCAGTGTAACAGATGTGACCAATTTAATTTTTTGGAGTGGAAAGGGATGAAGCAAAATATTTGGATGTATATTATCCTCATTCTGTGTAGATCATGGTCAGAATTTAAGGTAAAGTACAGTTAATCCTTGAACAACATGGGCTTGAATTGTGCAGTTCTGCCTATACAGCTTCTTTTTCTATATAATACAATACTATAAATGTATTTTCTCTCCCTTATGATTTATTAATAACATTTTCTTTCCTCTAGCTTACTTCATTGTAAGAATATACGTAGATGATATCTGTTAATCGTCTGTTTATGTTATCATTAAGTCTTCCAGCCAATCACTATTAGTAGTTAAGTCTTGGTGAAGTCAAAAGTTATATGTGGGTTTCTGACTACACAGGGGATCAGCCTTACAAACCCCCATGTTGTTCAAGGATCAACTGTATATTTCAAAACAAGAATTTTAATATTTAAGATTCTGACCTCATCAGTAATCAAAGTTTCACAATATCTGTTTTCCAGAAACGCTTTCAAAGGTATCAACAGTTATTATTTAAGACAAAAGCTCTATTGGCAAATATATTTGGGAAAAACCGGTTTAAAAGAGTCAAACAAATTTCTTTATTGCTGTAATTCTAAGAATATTTAAAATGTTAACTTGGACTGTTGTATATAAATTATATATACATATATATGTATATATATATACACACATGTATATATTATATTATTTCTATCATATATGTATATTATAGAAAGAGACCAGTTTTCAAATGTATTATATATATATATGTATATTCTTTTCAGAGCATTTCATGGAGTAGGGTTCTGTAGACCCTACTTAAAAAAACTGAAATAAATGTTCTTCAATCCACCCACTAAGTCTTTGAGATTGTTGTTGCTGTACTGGTATTCACTAATAAATAGACTAAATGGTAGTGTACTGGTCAGAAAATGCTAAATAATCGCAGTTAACTGAATCATGTACTGGTTTTTATCTAAATTCTGGTTAACCTTTCCCTTTTGTCTAACCTGTAGAAGAAGGTCATCATTAAAATGTGCTTTAATTTTAACCTAAAAAACTGTCTGTCAGAAGGAGAAAAAAAAAAAAAAAAGAGCCTGAAATTATACCAGGCTGTACCTCTGGTTAATAAAATACTTAGATCCCTGATGAAATAAATCATTGTAATAACAATATTTATAATGATTATCATTTCTTCAGAAAGAGAATTAACTTTCGGGTATTCTTAGACTAATTCCATCTGCCACCACAAAATTTGGACTTTGAAACAAGTGCATTACATATTTCCTAAATCATATCCCCAGATAATGAAGAGCTTCATTAAATATAGATAGCTCTCTATACCCTCTGCGTCCCAAAGGTTTAATATATAAAAGCCTGCACTAGATACAGAAATTGTATTTCCATATCAAACCCATGAAGTTGTATAGCATTTTGTGTGAGAGACTTGAGGTCACTGTATCCATCAGCCAACAATAGCTAATATTTGCATTTGACTTCCTTCTTTGCCTGATTTCAATTAAAAAGAAACAACAGCAACAATAACAATGACACAAAACATTTAAAATCCAGTTTTCAAGTAATGATAGCTTGCATTTCTGCAAGACAGCAAAGACGTTCCACCTGAAAACTATGCTAACATCTGCTCTGGCGATCTTTCAAATCCATGCAAAGCAGACAAAAACACCTATCTGAAAGGGTATAAGCTGAAAAATGAACTAGAAACCTGGGTAGATCCACTAGGGAAAATTGTTGGATTGCATAACAGTCATAATACATAAATAGGATTTAAATGGGAACATCAGGCCACGCAAAATGCTATTCTGATGGTCTGCAAGTCTAATCTTCAGTTTCAAGGTTCTGGGAGTTAAGGCCAAGGAAAGATGTATCGAGATGCC
Source organism: Leopardus geoffroyi (assembly GCF_018350155.1). Taxonomy (NCBI): domain Eukaryota; kingdom Metazoa; phylum Chordata; class Mammalia; order Carnivora; family Felidae; genus Leopardus; species Leopardus geoffroyi. Next base: position 31,197,822 of record NC_059333.1, read on the forward strand.
TGTAGAAACATCTTGCCTAACAATGCTGAGTATTTCTTGTGTATCCTTTGGTGATAACTTTAATATCGCTTCCTTTACATTTTTTAATGACCTATAAAACAGTTAAAATCTAGTGTAGGAATTCAAATTATCTGGATAAAATTAGCTTTTATCATGACCTATGTAAAAACTATAAACTTTGCCAAATTGTGTAAGAATATATACATCAAATCATGTGAAATGGCCAATATTGTACTGTTTAAACTCAAAACTGTCAGTTTTATACTGCTTAAAATATTAAGATGGAAACTAAATGTTATAGTGGATAACAACTACAAAGTGAAATTTCATATTTTCTTTTTATCTCTTTTTTTCTACTCTTCTATTCTGTGTCTTATTACATGAAACTAAAAGAAGCCAATTGACATTATCAGCACTCAACCTAGGAATCAGCTTACTGATGAAACTGGCATATAGTCTAGTTGTTTCTTCATGTTGAAACAGAAAGACTGCTCTTTCTTTCCTTTTTTTTCTTTTTTTTTTTTTAAGATTTAATTTTAAGTAATCTCTACACCCAACATGATCTTGAACTCACAACCTCGAGATCAAGAGTTGCATGATCCACTGACTGAGCCAGCCAGGTGCCCCAAGACTGTTTTCTTAAGACAACAAAAGCATAACCTTAATGGACATATTTTCATACATTTTACTATATTAAATTAAAGTCATCTGTATATCAAGATACTCATAAAAAAAGTTAAAAGGCATGTGATAGACCTAAAGAGGATTTTTGTAACTCTCATAATAGAGACTATAATGAGGGATTGGTAAACAAAATGTACAAAGAACTACAAATTAATAAGCAAGCCCAGCAAACTGATAGAAAAATGGGCAAAGGATAAGAACAGGTAACCACAAAAGAATAAATACTAATGTCAATTCTATAGTTGCCATAATAAATTACAATAAACTTAGTGGCTGAAACAACATAAATTTATTATTTTGTAGTTCTCAAGGTCAGTAGTCTGACAGTTCTCAAAGCATTAAAATCAAGTTATCAGCAGGCTGTATTTCTTTCTGGAAGCTCTTTGGGAGAATCTGTTTCCCATACCTTTGGGTTGTTGGAAGAATTCTGTTTCTTGAGGTCATGGCATCAAGATCTTCATTTTCTTGCAATCTGTAAACTGAGTCATTCTTAGTTTCTAGAGGATACCACGTTCCTTGAAAATTTTCCCCCTTCCTACATTTTTAAAGCCAGCAATAGAGGTGGAGTCCTTACATTAATTTCCTTTGACTCTTCTTCCATCTTTTATACTGTAGGACGTCATAGGATTGTATTGGAAGAATCCAGATAATCCAGAATGATCTCCCCATATCAAAATCTTTAATTTTAATATTCAGTTTCTTCTTTCATATAAGGTATCATATTCATAGGTTTTAGAGATTAGTGTATAGTTATTAGGGGGATGTTATTTAGCCTACCACAGCTAATAAACATAGGGTATTAAATTCATTTGTAATCAGGAAACATAGATTAAAACAATGAGAAGTGATTGAATTGAACCCATTGAAATGGCAAAGATTAAAAATTTATTTTCTTAATTATTTGAACTGGCAAAAATTGAAAACATGACAATATCAAGTGTTCGTTCAGTAGGATGTGGGAAGAAGATATATTTATATACCACTGATATACATTGGTATAGGTAATAAATGGTAGATGGTCATGCTCACATATATAAGTAAAATCTATATTTTTGTTTATGGATACATTCTATATATGTTTATATTCACATAAATATTTTTTTAGTCCAAAAATCCATCAAGATCATCACAATGATTTCCTCAAGAAGAGAAAATGTAAAGGTAATATGACTTTGGGTAGTAATCGAAATAAGCTTTACATTATCTATAATAAAAATATATTTTCAAAAAATTCTAGAAGTACAACATGCAAAATAAATAAATAATAGAAGGTCTTTACTGTGGGATACAAGGTTAGTTTTTACTATTATCTATTATCTCTATCTATCATCTGTCTATCTATCTATCTATCATTTATGCATTTGGATTTTTTTAAACTTGTAAAATAAGTATATCTTAAGACAAGGAATGGAAGATCTCTTTAGACTATACAAATATACTCACCAAAATATATTCTAATAATTATTTAAACTAGGGGTCATCAAAGTTGAACTTTTGGGCTCAAATCTTGATGCTTGCTTTGAAAAATAATGTACATTGGAAAACAGCCATTGTTAACATATTGTCTATGGCTGCTTTCCCGATATAATGGCAGAGTTGGGTCATTGCAACAGAGACCATATTGCCCATAAGGCCTAAAATATATATTATCTGGCCCTTTTTACCCTTTTTGCTTAGAAGGGATCCCTTATTAGAGCTGGCTAGGGATTGTATAAGTCTAGAACCCATTGCCTCAATATGGGTAATTGTATTGTAGAATTATTTAGCATCAAGAAAATCAAGTTACAAATTAAAAGCAAAGATGATCACGATGTTTGGTTACGAATAAGTTCCAATGAAATTATTAAATGAATAAATCACATCTTGTACTCAGCCACAGATTGCTCTAATTAAAGGTGTGTACTGAAAGATAGAATTTTGTGTGGTTCCTGACTGGGAATAGCTCTTCAGTTAAATAATCATAATAAAATAAAATAATTATGCTTCACCATGTGAAGCATACCCAATTATTTCATAAAATAGTATCTCATTTAATTTTTTTAGCCTATATCCAAATGATAGGACTAATATTCTCATTTTACAGAAGAAACTGAGATTTTGAGAAATTAGGTTAAAATGTTTGTTTAGTAAATGGCATGAAGACTAGAGACCTCATTACTTGTTACCCAGTATGCATTTTTTTCTATTTAATGCTTTCTTCTCTCTTGAATGAGGACACAGGAAAATGAATATTTGATTGGTATAGACTGCTGCTTTTTTAAAAGACAAGGAACATTATATAAGATACAGCTTTCTTCTAGAAAATAGAAAACTTGGAAATCATGTACATACTTTTTGTAAACCAAATGTTCCCAGCCCTCCCTAACCAATAGGTGCGGTTTAGGTAATCTTTGGGTTATTACTGCAGTCTTATGAGCTTCAAGCTTCTAGTTGCTCACACAGAAGTGTTAATCTCTATTGTAATCTCAGACTAGTATTGCTGATATTCTCCATGTTGATCATAAACCAGTCTAAGCTTCTACTCACCATGGTGTTCCAGAGACACAGTCTATCCCCGGCACTTTAGGTGCCAATATATGCTTTAATTGCTGTATCATCCTCCTTTCTTTAGAGCCCAGCCAATACTGTCAGCTTCCAATTTTCCCTTCCAAGTCCGATATAGCATGGCAGTCTCTTGAAGAAGAGAAATAAAATATCTCACTCTCTTTTGGTGTTCTTGCAGAAGGGTGTCTAGAGCACCAAAATAAAAGCTGTTTGTACTCACTCCCTTAGTTCTTTTTTCTCCTCAGGGGTTGTAATGCCATCAGATGGTCAAATTGCAACAGATTACTGTTTCTGCCACTCATTGTACATGAATTCACCATTCTCGTGTAGATGCCCAGGTCATATAGGTAAGATAGCCGATATTTAGGTTCTTATTTCTCTTTGGATAATTTTCTCCTGGGATCAATTATGGCCCTCCTTGAAATATTATTTCTGTTACCTCACCCCAATCTGATAGTCATAAATCTGTGAACACCAAGAGTAGACATGAATAAACTACCTTTCTACCCATTGGTAAGAGCTGACTAAAAATTACCTTCCCACCACCTCTGAACTGAGAGCGAGCCTCATTTGAATGGCAAATCAGTGAATACAGATAGATATTGTTGTGGGAGAAATATTCTAACTCATTATGCCAAAATACCATACCTTAGCACCTTATTTAAATACGAGTATAGTGCTTAAATTCTGTGATGGTTCCTTTTTCTGTGTCAAATTTTAGCTGGGCCACAACGCCCAGATAGTCAAACACTATTCTGGATGCTTCTATGAGAGCATTTTTAGATAATATTTAGATTTAAATTGGTGTGCTTCCAGTAAAGCAGATTGCCAGTTTTAATGTAGGTGGGCCTCATTCAATCAGTTGAAAGCCTGAAGAGGACAAAAGACTGATTTTCCAGGTGCAAGGGGGATTCTCCGGCATACTGCCTTAAGACTTGAACTGAAACATTGGATCTCTTCTCTTTCCTAGGTCTCTAGCCTGACAGTCTTTGCACTTGATGTATAATATTGGCTCTTGTCTGGGTCTCCAGCAAGCTGGCCCATCTTGCACGCTTTTGACTTGCCAGCTTCCATAATCATGTGAGTTAATTCCTTAAAATAAACTTCTCTCTCTTTTTCTTCTGTCTTTCTTTCTCTTTCTTTTTCTACCTACCTACACACACACACACACACACACACACACACACACACACACCCATGCTTATATGCACCACATATCCTATCAGTTCTGTTTCTCTGGAGAACCTTAATTCATATGATTCATAAAATATGTTATTAATTAAATATATTTACATTTAAAATTCACGGCAGATATAGGTACTCAATAAACATTTAACAAGAAAGACATGACACATTATCTGGGAATCTTTCAACAATTATGGTAGGAGACTCTTTAGATGTATCCCAATGATCCCAGCTTCTGAATGATATTGGTATCTCTGTGTAGTCTCTTCCCACATTATATCAGGATTAGTCTGTATAACCAAAAGAATATGGAAAAGCAATAGTATATTAACTTCTGAGATTAGGCTGTAAAAGTCACTGTATCTCACATTTTGACTGCTTCCTGTCTCTGCCTCAGATCATTTTGTCTGAGAGTTGTAAGCAGACTTATGGGGATACACATGTGGGGAGGAACTGAGGTCTCTGTCCAATAGCCAGTGAGAAACTTTGGGTTCCTGCCCATAGCCATGATAGAAAGCTTGAAGCATATTCTCTAGCCCCACTCAAGGCTTCAGATGACTTCATCCCAGGTGAACTTCTTGAGTGCAACATTATAAGAAGTTCTGTGCCAGAATCATCCAGTTAAGCTGCTCCTGAATTCCTGAGCCTCTGAAAATGCGTGCTATGATACATAGGTGGGTTTTAAGCTGCTGACTTTTGGGGTAAATTGTTACATGACAATTGATAACTAAAACAAACCTTGCTACCAAGTATGTGGTGTTATATAACAAATACCTAAAAATGCAGGGGTGGCTTGGAAACTGGGAAGTGAGCAGAAGCTGGAAAGACTTGGAAGAGAACATTACTGAAAGCTTAATGTGTGTTGTGGCCTTTGAAGAGGCTAACTAACAGTAAAGGCCCGAAGGAGGGATGGCCGTCTTACTGGAAACTAGTAGATGGGGAATTTTTAGTATGTACTGGCAGAAAGTTTAGTGACACCGTTGCTTTCGGTAAAGTGGCAAGTAGCAAATAGACCTAAGGGACAGCTTCATTTAGATCAGGAGAACTCCAGCCAGAGGGTTGAAGATGTTGCCTGGTTTGTTCTTGAGCTTATCATAAAATGCAAGAAGAAAAAAAGCTACAGAAAAGTGCTGAACATGAAGAAACTGGAACTTGATGGCCTGGAATACTCACAGGCTTTCCAGGCTAACAAACAATGCTAAAACTAAAATGTCTTCCTGCAAAGAGCAAATTCAGTCACGGTTGGGGGTGGGGGGCAGTCTTCAAGTGGAGGGTGTGCCTGTCAAATGCATTGTTAAAACCTTAGAAAAACCTAAGTTGGAATTTCAGAGTACTGTTGAGTCAGATAGGGTTTTCTAAAGATGTTTAAGGCTATGACTCACAAATCCCTTTAAACAATAGGGCCCATTAAGTTTTAGGGAGTTTCCCTCCACTTTGTTAACAGAAGCTCAGCTAGAGAAGGACTTACTTCAGAGTTATTTGTGATGGGAGTTCTTGTTTAATGGAATGAACCTTAATAAGATTCAAGAAGACCAAAAAAAATTTTTTTTTTAAAGAAAATTGTATTTGGAGAATCATGGAAAGCTTGACTGAAAGGGAGTAGAAAATGAAAACCTTTGGATTTTCAGACTTCTACAAGCAGGATGCAGCTGCAAACACACATTTCTTTTTGTGTTAAGGAAAACATAGCATAAAGGATAACTCAGCACAGAATGAAGATCCCAGAGGGTGGACCCCAGAACCACAGTAAGTCATTTATAAACAGGAGTTGAACTGAGTCTTAATCAAGTAATTTTCATGTTGCCTGGATGGATTTTAGAACAGCTGTGGATCAGTCAGTGTGCCTCCTGTTTTCCCAATTTTTGGATAGGAGTTCTTATAGAAGTTCGCTGGTGTCTGCTCCACCATTGTCTGTTGGGCGTGTGTGTGGATGGGGGGCAGGATCCTTTGTCCCTTTAGATCACAGGACCCCGAAATGAAAGGACCTGGACTCATGAAGCTTTCCTTAAGGAATTACACACAAGTAGAACTCCCTGAACCTGGGCCTGATTAAATGATGAGATTCTGGATATCACACTGAGGCTGTAATGGAATGAGACTTCAGGCCCTTGGAGAAAAGTGAGACTATTTTGCATGTAGAACACACAGGAATTATTAGTGGAAAGGGCAGACTGCCTCCAAGATAGCCCTCATAGCCTGGAATCCAGACTGTATTATAGTCCTGTCCCACCTTGTAACAAGGTTAGGCCATGTGACAAATTTTTAGAACTAATGGTACTTAACTTCCAACATAGATTACATTAGATTCTGTGCCTTTCATTTTGCTAGGCTCCTCTCTCTCTTTCTCTTTCCCCTCCTTCCCTCAGATCACTTGCTCTGGGAAAGTAAGCTGTCATGTCATGAGCAGCATTAACAGAGAGGACCATGTGTTGAGGGGACTGGGACTCTTGATCAACCCCCAGTGACAAACTGAGGGCTGCTGTCAACACCCATATAGGTGTGCTTCCAAATGCATCCTCCAACCTCAGTCAAGTTTATTTCCCATGTCAGCCTAAAGATTGACTACAACCTCCTGAGAGACCCTGAGTCAGAACCATCCAGTTAAAGTATTTCTTTCTTCCTGACCCTCAGAAATTATGTGATAAAATAAATGTTTTTTGTGCGTTTTTGTTTTTTTGTTTTTGTTTTTGTTTTGGATTAAGCTGCCAAGTTTTGGGTGTAGTTTATTATATAGCAACAAATAATACAATCATCCAAGTGTTTATTAATATCTCAGTAGATCTCCTACTTTGTGTAAAGACCTATCAGAGATAATGAGGAAACATAATATCTGACCACTATATCAATTAGGACTCAATGCTGAACAAAGAAATCACTGTAGGAATTCTGAACTGGAAGAGTTTTAACAGAAGGAAATAGGTACTTAGAAATACTTTGGAAAACTTCAAGTGCATGGTCAAGGCAAGGCCTCTGGGAGCTACTGATCTTGATTTGATTTGATTTTTTTTGCTGGTGCCAGGAATTAAAAAACACACTCCTATATAGCTGAATAAGGCAGATGGGGTAAAAAAGGCACCACCAGAGCTACTGCTGCTGCTACTGAGGCATGTAAATCTGGTAAGATGGGAAATAGAAGAATGTTCCTGAAGAAAAACAGCACATAGCTAATAACATTGCATATCAGCATAATCAATGAGGTGCAAAAAAAGTGGCTTCTGCCTCATTCCTACCCTCCAGTTCTTCTCAAAATAATTCAACTAGTGGAAACTCATTCTCTTCTGGAATCACAGTAGCCACAAAGTCTAGGAATATTTCTAGCTTTCTAATTTCTTCAGTTTTAAAGGATGTAACATGGAGGTTGAGAGAAACAATTCTCACTCTTCCTCAATAGTCTGTGCTCACCAGGGGATTACAGGCTTAATGGAATGACAAGATTAACACAATGTGACAAAACTGGAGATGGGGCATGTGCTAAATGGAGTGTTACAGCTTAAATTCAACAGGACATCAGGAAAAAAAAAGATTAGAGTATGATGGAGAATTCAGAGAAAGTTTCATGTAAGAACTCAACTTTCAGTTGAACCTTAAAAAGATGGTAGGAATCAAACAGAAAAAAAAAAAAAGAAAAGAAAAGATATTTAATGCAGGTGGATGTCAAGAGCAAAGACCTGGATTAATGCAGATGGCAGCAAGTAGTTAGCCAGACTCTAGCAAAGAACAAAGAATGAAAGGTGGTGATAATAATGGGCTTTGAAATATAAAAAGCTTTAAAAATTGAAGTTCAAATATATTTCATATGATTATGCATATTCTAAATGCCCATAACACATAACTATATGAATATGAAAAATTATGAATATTGTTATCATTCAGTAAATTTGTTTCTTTGCCAGATGATGATGACTCCTAGACTGAACTACAGAAATCGACATGCCCACAGATATCTCAACATTTTCTCCATCCACCCTTTTTTTAACTTTTTTTTTAAGTTTACTTATTTATTTTGAGAGAGAGAAAGAGAGAGAGCAAGGGAGGGGCAAATAAGAAGGGGGAGAGAGAGAATCCCAATCAGGTTCTGAACTGTCGATGCAGAGCCTGATGTGGGGGCTCAGACTCACAAGCCATGAGATCATGACCTGAGCGAAAGTCAAGCATAGGCCACTTACCCAATTAAGCCACCCAGGCATGCCAACAGTTTCTTCCCCTTAATCTTAGTTATATTTAAACACAAAATACCTCCTTTATGTTATAGTATCTCAGATCTCACAGCATACAAAGTATTGCTGTTGTTCATTACTTCATTTGATCCTCAGAATAAGCCTGAGAGATGAGAAAGGTAAATACTTACTCTTCTTTTTTTTTTAATAGATTGGAGATGCAACTAACTTCTGAGTCACCTGCCCTTGCAAGTTGAGTGTTGAATAACCCTCATTATATTTTGATCAAGTCTTAGATGAAGAAAAATTTTATTCCAAGTACATGAAATAGATAGACACACTGATAAAATGATAACTAAATAGATCACTTAAGGATTTGAAGCTTCAAGAGTTGAAAGTTTGGAAGCTTTCTAATACCACAAGGAAAATATTCTGTTTCAATACAAACCAGTAAAATATAGTTATAAAACTTTTTTTTTCTTATATAACTGATTCAGTCTTGGTTACAGTTATTCATAATCCTCACCTGCACCTGAATGTCATACATCCCATTCTGGACAAAGGAAACAAATCAGACATCAGTCATCTTTCTGAGATTCTAACCAATCACTCATGTCTTCTGTCTATTAATGCATTATTTTTAATGGTCCAAGTGTTAAAGAACCTTTTTTTTCGCCCCCGGTTGTCTGTACTGCAATAGACCTCAGAAAAGTATTCTTCAGCCAACTTATACATGTATGTTTACATTTATGTTGGAAGGTGAGTTTCCTATGGGGGTTCACTATACACTAGATAGCTGTCTTTGGAAGTGTTAATCCATAAGGCAACCTAAGAAAATAAAGTTTAACTTCAAATTAAAAAAAAAAAAAGGAATTTTAGTAATTTGTCAGGATGTGGGAAAGAATTATAACTTCAGAATGACCTCTTGTTCTCAAATTTCATCTTTTCAGCAATTAGATTCCACAACCAGCCTGTCCTCTTCCGTTCAAGAAACAAAAATTTATGCCTATGTAGCATCAAAAATTCCTTGGTTATAATCAAGAGGAACATAAAGGTGAACATTTTCATTAGTGCATGTCATGAACATTGTAGAAAAAAGAATTATAACCCATCCCGGTCCAATCCATCTTCCCTGAGGAGCCACTTAAAGGACGGGGTCGGGGGACAGATCCTTAGTTTTTTAGTTGCACTAACTCCTTGACATAAGTTTTAAAGTTACACAAGAAAGTTCTTAAGGAATAGCAAGGCTGCTTGATCTCCGTTACAGCCATGTGAAAAAAAAAATCTCTAAGTTAGAGACTAATGATTTTACATTAGGAATAATGTATTCAATTCTAAAATCAGTGCTATTGATTGAAATCCAAGAGATAGATGTGAGACTTAAGCCTGGAGAAAGACAGTTAATACATTTTTCCATATATTTAATTAATCATGGTCATTACAAGACAAAGAATTAAAGATAATACATCATTTGTCTAGGCTTTATTGAACACTTTATAATTACATGAAATTTATATGAGAATTCAAATATTTTGCTTTCAAATCACAGGGAAGGGACTTTGTAGCTTAACCCTGAAAATTAAAAGGTGTTGCAAAAAAAAAAAAAAAAAAAATCAGTAGTTGGCTCAATAATAATGCATTACTAGCCAAGAATGTCCAATGGGGAAAAGATAGTCTCTTCAGTAATGGTGTTGGGAAACTGGATATCCACATGCAAAATAATGAAACTGGATCCCTATCTTACACCATATGCAAAAATCAACTGAAAAAAAGATTAAAACTTTGAACATAGACTTGAAATCTTCAAATTCCTAGAAAGAAATGGGGGGGTGGTGAGCCTCTTGACATAGATCTCGGTAATAAGCTTTTGGACTTGATACCAAAAGCAAAGTCAAAAAAAGCAAAATAAACAAATAAATAAATAAGCAAGTGGGTTTACATCAAACTAAAAAGGTTCTACACAGCAAAGAAAACCATTAACAAAATGAAAAGACAACCTATGGAATGGGAAAAAATATTGCAAACCATGTATCTGAAAAGCACTTAATATCCAGAATATATAAGGAACTCATACAACTCAACAGTGTGTGTGTGTGTATATGCATATATATATATATATATATATATATATATATATATATATATATATATTTGTGCAAAGGACCTGATTAGACATTTTTTTCAAATAAGGCATACAAATGACCAATACATACACAAACATGTGCTAAACATCACCAATCATTAAGAAAACGCAAATCAAAATCAAAATTAGATAGCATCTCACTCCTGTTAGGATGGCTATTATCAAAAAGAGATAAGGAATGCTGGGAAGGATGTGAGAGAGGTAATCCTTGCACACTCTTGGTGGGAATGTAAATGGTGCATCCACTCTGAAAAACAATATGGAGATTCTTCAAGAAATTATAAAAGGAACCAGCATATAATCCCAAAACCCCACTTCTGGATATATATCCAAAAGAAAAAAAATCACTATCTCAAAGAGATGTCTGTATTCCCACATTCACTGCAGCACTATTTATAATAACCAAGGCATGGAAAAAGCTGGTGTCCATTGGTGAAAATGTGTTATATCTATAATATTGTTTAACTTTAAAAAAGAAGGAAACTCTGTCTTTTACAACAGCATGGATAAAACTGGAGGACATTTATGCTAAGTGAAATAAGCCAAAGACAAATACTGTGTGTTATCACTTATGTGTGAAATATCCCCCCCCCCCAAAAAAAAAAATTCTCATGTGTAGAAATAGAGAGTGAAATGGTAGTTGTCAGGGGCCTGGGAAAATAGACACTGGTAAAAGGATATGAATTTCAGTCATAAGATGAATAACTTCTGAGTATCTAATGTATAACAGGTGGCCATAGGTGATAGTATCATTTTGTATAATAGAAATTTGCTAAGAGAGTACAAGTTAAAGCTTCTCATCAAAAAAAAAAAAAAAAAAAAAAAGGAAAGATACATTTGTGAGATGGCTTGATATGTTAATTAACTCAGTGGTAGAAATCCCTTGGTAGTGTATAAGAAATCATCATGTACACTTTAAATTTATTACACTCTTATTTGTCAAATATACTTCAATAAAGATTTTAAAAAAGAGGCAGAAAATCCTGGGTGTAGGTGACAGATTAATTTTTACAACTGAAAATAGTTCTTGGTGACCTCGATTACTCTAGGGCAAAGGTCAGAAGGAAAGGGAAGGAAAGGGTCCTATCCCACAATGTAATGTGGTGATTTCCCAGTACACTCCTGAGTATACACACATTAAGAGGAAGTTATCCCCAACCAGCTCATACACTATCTTTGTAAACACTGCTGGGAGAGATATAATTATTGGCCAGACTCTCTTTTGTGCTTAAAGTAACCACAGAGAGTTTGGATGTTCCATCAGGGATTGGCAAATTATAGCCCAAGTGCCCATGAGCTCACTGTCTGTTTTTATAAGTAGAATTTTATTGCAATACAGGCATAGCCATTCACTTATTAATGCCTCATGTTGCTTTTGCTCTGTAGTAGCATATTTGAGTAGGTGAGACAGATGTTATGGCCCACAAAATTGAAAATATTTACTATCTGGCCTGTTTCAGAAAAAGTTTGCTTACCCTTGCTCTAAAGGGATATAGGAGGGCAAAGCTTTATAAAAGATGCAGGACCAGAGTAGGGAGATTTTGTGAAGGGTGTTGAGAGATGGCAGCATGTATGTGTGGTTGTGGTTGTGATTGTGGCTGTAGTGATTGTAGTTTAACAAAATGGGAAAGGAGAATGGATTTCAGGGAATTCTGAGTGGGGTCTATTGTCACATTTGAGGCAAATTTTCTGTCATTTGCTTCTTGCAGAAAATTATTTACTGGCTTACTTTCTTTAATAAAGCCTTATTTTGTTGCAACATACTTACAATATTGGTATCATCTGAAAGATTTTTTGATTTCTAAGTGGGAATTTGAGCCAAGACTAAGGGGACCCTCTTAAAAGGAAGCCAGTCTCAGATTATATTTTCCTTAAATATCGTGTGAGCATGTTTGGGTGTGTATGTGTGTGTCTTAAAGATATTTCTCAGACGTTGTCCCAATAGAGCTTATGTATTTAGATATAGATTAAAGAGTGTAATTTATTACAAAGTATATGCTGTCTGACCATATTTAGGGGCACGTTGTTATATGCATCCCTTAGCTCTGACAAATTCTGAAGGACCAAATATTACCATTCTGCCCACTTCAAAGTTCCTCTGAGTTCTTACTGTTCAAATTGCAGTGGTGGCTAAATCCCCCTTTCCATTTGCTTGTCCTTTGTATGTTTTCACAGTCTTCTTGGCTGTGTAATCACTCATTCTCTCTCATTTATCACAGCCTTTCCTGGTCCTGACTACACTATCTCCCCATTTTTGTCATGGTGCACTGGTACATTACAAATACAATTAAACCTCTTATGATACTGCAGCTTTTGGCCAACACATCCCAGCTTCAAGGTTGAAAGATTTCTGATATTACCTCTGATATCACTTCTTTCCCATTTATCGGCAGTGTCCGGACTAATGCAGTAGTGTTGCATTAATTAAAGGAAGCATCTAGTAATACTGCTGTTTTTGCCAGTCTGACACTGAATCGGGAGCCTGATGCCTGCTCATGTTTTAAGAACCATTTATCACCCATGTCATCCCAAAGCAGCCAGCTGTCTGAGCCAAGCCTCATTTGCATTTCATCAACCACAGGCTCTCTTTCCCCCATTTCATTCTCAAGTCTTTGTATAGCAGCTCTAATTTTTTGTAAAGCACATTTTTCAAAGAAGAAGCTTAGCTAAAATTAGTATGCTACGTAGAAAGATGATTTGAATACCAGACACAAGTCTCCACACTGATTGTGGCCAAAATAAGTAACAGAGACTGTGTATTAGATTCACTCTTTCTCTTGGTGGGGTGGGGCGACTTGTAACTACTACCCCACTCCCCAACATTACCACATGAATCTCATTAATATTCATACTCAATAGCAAACATAAAGATTCAATTTCATTTTTGATTATGAAAACAATTTTTATAGCAAAAATGAAATGAATTTGATCCAATATCATCCTTCATTTTATATGTAGCCCACTGCTCTCATGCTCTCCAGTTGCACATTATATAATGTTTTTCCACCCACCAAACCTTTTTAAAGACCTATCTTGACAATGGCTCAATATTTCCCAAACCAGAGAAAATAAACTTCTGAAACTGCATTTTGAAACTATCTTGTAACAAGTTTTGTGCTTGTCTTCGTAATTCCAAAACCTGTGTAGTTAACACACACTTTTTCCTTTTTCGTGTGTAAGATTTTGACATATCATTTATCCACGTTCAGTACCTCTTGAGAAAATTTAGTTTTTTTTCTTTCAAGGAAAAATAATATTTCTTCCTTTCCCTGAATCATCTTTATAATAAATATCTTCACATTAAGTATACACAGAATGTGTGTATGTATATGCACGTGTGTATGTGTGTGGCTGTGTATGCGTGTGGGGGGAGAGAGAGAGAGAGAGAGAGAGAGATTATGTTAACTCACTGCACACAGACTTGTCCACTTCCAATGTTTTGCCTAAACCAAATCTCTGGTGATCATTTTAAGGGGTAATCATACCCTTTTATGTTCTTGCTTCTTAACCCAGATGGTCAACAACAGTGGACACCTGTCTCTCACTGAGACCATATGATAAAGGTCATTTAACAGCCTTTCCTAGTAATGCTCTTTAGTCCCTGTGGGTTTGGTTTCAGATTCCATTCAGTGGCCTAGAAACTTGAAAGCTCTGTATCCATAACTAATCCTCTGGGATTTTTAGTCCTCAATAGGTAATTATTTCAACAAGTTTCTCTCTGAAAAGAAGTGGTCTTTTGGAATTCCTATTAAATTGAATAGGAAAATAAAAACTTTGAATGTATTAATTTTAGTTGACATCCAAAGCACATTTTAAGATTAGCATGGTTTAAATTTTAGTCATCTATACATTCCATTTAAAGCAAGAGAACAAATACTCTTTAATAAACTGTGTAGTAGTTTTAAATTTGATTTTAGGATAAGTGTTTGTGATTTACTAGTATGTATTTGATAATCTTTCAATCTGTTCTCAAAACACCGTACATTTTTAAAGCAGCAAAAGGTGTTTCAGTAGGGAAAGTTAAGTTCTAGAATCCCTTTTAACTAGGATACTATAATTTATTGCCTAAACAATATGAGTTTATTTTCCATTGACTTGAAAATTCCATGTTGATGCCACTGAACTCCCATTCATCATTTAAACAGTAAACTGGTTTTCTATAGCTTATGTGTTGCTGTATATTCACAGAGATTCATGAAAGAGACATTCTTTTACAATTTTTTCCCTATCTTCTCATGCTTTTATTTTATACCTATTTCCCTTCAGATTTATGAACTAAGATCTTAATGCTTGAAGTTGAAACTTTCTGCCTCAGCTTTTGCACTTGTAAGTCTCTTTTTACATTACAACACTCCCTGCTGTATCCCTGAATATAAAATATGTTCACATTTGTGTAAATGGATTGTTTCATTAATAACATTTTTGTAAACACTTGTCTTTTCACTACTTTAATTTGCTTTTGTGTGTTTTCATGATCCACGCAATATCTGGGTTTTGAGATATGGAATAAAGACTTCTGACATAAGAAAAATGGATTTAATGAAAACAGCTTTTTTTCATTGCTGAGTACATTATTATGTCCCTCTTTAGCAAAAACATAATAAAATTATAATGGAAGATGTGTGTTAGTGGTAAAATGGATTGTCCTTAAACACTAATTGGGTATGTATATGGACCCATTTTTCCAGATAAATTTTTGTTTTAGAATTGTTTTAGATTGACAAAACCTATAAATATAGCACAGAGAACTCCCATATACACGATACCCAGTATAGACTTAAGTCTGTACTTTGTGGAAACAGATTCTCTTAGTTTTTTACCAAATGTCAGGGGACCATTCTGATAAGAGAAAAATTTTACAGTGTATATCTACAGCTTGGCCACATCTAAGAAAGGGGGTGGTGGGGGGTGGATAAGAGTCCCTTCTGTTTGAGCTGGAATTTCTCAACGTTCACAGTTTTAACTTAAATTCATTAGCCATGTGATCTTAGTCAAGTTACTTTGTCTAAGTCTTAATCCCTTTATGTAAATGTAAGTAAAGCAATAATACCTCTCAGGGTGGCTGTGAGCATTCAATTAAATGTTGCAGATAAAGTTCTCAATGCAGTATCTAAAACATATTCAGGTTTCAATGAATGTACTCCATAAATGTTGGCTCTTTTTTACTGTATTACTAAATTTGAAGGTTTAGGAAATGTCGTAGCCTGAGAGTGATCAAACTGACAGAATGTCAGTGTGGCTTCAGACTCATGAATATCTTCACATGTCTAAAATTCACTTCATTTTCAGGTATAGATCAGAGAGGAGATATCTGATCTACCAAATGGCCCATCAGGTATACAGCAGTGAAAACTAAGTTAGAAAGGGAAAATCCTGTTTCAGCCGCTTTGGCTATAATTGTGCATGAGTTTTCACTTTTAGTAAAAAGTGAATAGAATAGTGATGTTTTGATCTTTGAAGTTTGTTTTGTTTTGTTTTCATCATTTTCAAAATATCTAGAGATTGCTGTGACAGAGGGAAACTAAAGTGATCCCGTGAAAAATTGTTTTATTCACTCCCTTTCCTGCTTCCATTCTTGTTAGGACCTACATCCCTGCCTTATGCACACTTTATAGAACAGATCATGTACTTCCTTGTAAAGGTCAAGGTTTAATGATTTCTTTGGAGCCTTCTAGTACAATATAACATCTAAGGAGTAACCATATGGCCTCATCATGAATGTGTTCCAAGGCCGAGGACTCATCAAAACCCCTGGCTCTAGGGCATGAGTGACTTATGGAGGACACCTAAGTACTCCAGCTTTGTTCCAGGATTACTGAGACCTGTGCACTGGACCACCATCCTTAACAAAACAAAAGCTGTAGGCCCCAAACAAAGATAAGACCCTCTTCTCTACCCTTACCTTCCTGTCTTCTTTACTCTGTCTGTATCTATACTCTGTTCTAGGTCTTCAATAAACTCTGCCTTCACTTCCCCTTGGTTCATGTTTCATTTCCATCCTATGCAAAGCCAAGAATCCCCTTAGCTGATTCTGGGGTACCCTTCTCTGTCCTCAGAACCAGCCAGCCTGCATCAGTGGTGGAAATGAAAACCAAATCCTGGTAAAATGTGGAAAGACTGTTTTCACACTAAAGATTGTTACAGTGGCTACTTTGCCTTGTGCACAGAGGAAAGAGTGATCAGCGCATTCCCCAAATCTAATGTGAATGAAGGAGCCTTTAAATTTACTACTGTCCTCATATCTGTACCGTATAGGCTCAGACAAAAGATTTGCTTAAACAAACAAACAAACACTCCCTTTGTTTGAGGAAATGAGAAAAAAAAAAAAAAAAAGGAAATAAAAAGAAACCAAAACAAGAGTTTTGAAGGGTGGGGTTTTGACAATGGCATTAGATTGAAGGATGCAAATGTAGATCAGTTATAATCCACCAAAAATTAAAGAACAATTACAGTTATAACAATAAGCCAAAAAAAAAAAAAATGGTGTGTTCATTGGGAGGAGGGGATTAGTCAGGGATCCTATAGCCATTCCGATAGTTTTCCAACAGCAAGACTTTCCAAGTTGTGCATTGGAAATAAAGAGTTATAAATTAAGAAACCCAAAATACAGTCTATCCTAGGATAAATGCTGCTCTGTGTGCATAAATGGCTGTTTGAGCATGACTTTGTGCTTTGTCAATTATAACACTGGGTGATAGAAATAATAAGGATATGCATGAGGCATTGTGCTAATGGTAATACTACTGGTAAAAGCAAAATAAAGGCCATTACTTTTAAGCAAAATTTACATAATCAAACATTGGATGGGCTTATTTGTATTTAGATTTTATAACCATACATTTATAGCTGTAAAGAGGAAATTATTTTATTAAAATTTCTGCAGTTGAAGATAACTTGTTTGTTATTGTGAATCTGAATTTTCCTAACCTATAAACTGACTTCATATAAGTTGATTTTTGTTGTTTTTATTATTATTTCTTGGCAACACAGAATCAATTTTTTATAAACAGGAATGAGGTGCTCTGATTACACTGCAGTATGAGCACCATACTATGTATATGTATATCCCTATTATATATATCCCTACTACATATATCCATACTTTATATATGTATATATATTTTACCTAATTTATAAGTTCATGAATATTTTGTTAATAGAGATGAACAACTTATGAATACTTTGACTTAAACCTTTTTGGGAAAATTAAAAATAAAGTGATATAATAGTAACAAGAACAGGCCATCCTTCATTCACACTTTAAACACTTGTCTATTCATTATTATTATGTTTTTTATTCATAATTTAATGTGAGTATGCAGTAGTCCAATGGTTAGGACTTCAGATATGACAAAGACTGGAGACTCCATTCTACCATTAGTTTAAGTGTATCTGACTTTTCATTCTCCCTTCCTTTTCCTTAACTACTTAGAAATCCTAATCTTGAGTTCTAAATCACACATGGTTTTATTCACATGTAGTTTGACCTAAAAAAGAATTGTACTATATAAATCTGTCTCTTAAAGGTACGGAGGGATTGACACAGAACCATTAACATTGATTATCTTAGTGCAGCAGGGATTGGAGGAGGCAGAGGATAAGGAAAATGAGATTATTTTTCTCTTTATACAATTTTACTATGTTTGTGCTGATACAAGGCTCATGCATTATTCGTAACGAAATATCAAAGTACTAAAATGCTCATGTATTTAATGTACTGTAAATGAAATATAAAATCACAAATACAAACATTTATTTTATTCCTCAGATTATTGATCCCGATAAAGGTCAAGCCATTAAAAACTTGTATGGAGATATTTAAGCAAAAAAAAAAAACTGTAGAAAGAGGTAAAATATTGAATGCATTTTTCCTTATTATGTAATCACCGTTGATAGATTGAAAGCATCTAATTTAGAGCTCCTGAATTAAATCTGATCTTTTCTTGGAGAGTAGTAAGGAGTGGTGAGGATGGATAGGGAACAGAGTGTGTTTTGAAAGATAAAACTTAGAGAAGCTTAATTTAAAAGCTCCTTGTGTGTCAAATAGCTATTAAACATAATTTTCATGATTTTAATATAAGTGAATCTGAACTAGCATATGGACAAAGTTTCTTTTAAGTTGCACATGGGTTTAAAATGTAGGGGAAAAAGATCACTTGGCAAATATGTTTTTGGTTTTGAAAAACCTCCAAATGTTTAAAAAGTACTTTTCAAATCAACCACATCCATATGCATCCAGGTTTTCTCATCCTCACTATTGAAGGATAAAAAGAACTAGAATTGGGGCAAAATGGTTGGAGATGAGATACATATGCTGTAAAACTAAAAATCAGTTGATACTCCAAGGAATTGGTTAAAAAAAAATAAATTTGGTCCTTATGGCAACTTTGCCGAAAGAATCTAGCACTTTTATTCTTAGCGATTTAGGATCATGGATGATATTAATCTGTCACAAACTGATCCTATGACCATTTCCAGAAATGGAAAAATGCAGAAATAGAAAATGTGTATAATATTGCTATTTTATTTTGTTCCAAGTCCTGTTACTATCTGTGGAAAGCAATGTTCCAAGAGAATGAACATTTAGATGAATTATGACATGAAATATCATTTTCAATGCTTTATGCATAGATAAATTAATAATAACTGAGCATTGTTGGCATATGGCTTCCAGACACTGTGAAGTTTCCCTCATACCATCTGAAAAACTAAAAATATGTGTATGCCTACTTTTAAAAAAATATAAAGACATTAAGTTTTGTCAGTAATTTTGAGCTGTTATTTAAAAAATAAGCTGTTAGAGCTTTAATTTTTTTTTTTTTTTTAAAATAAGAGGATGTATTTGGGCAGTTAGTCACCAAATTTTTTCCAAAAAAATGGATAAAGTATATTTTGTGTTTATTCTTGTTTTAGATTATTTTGAATATATTGATGCAAAACAATCAAACTTCTACAAATAAAATATAAGTAGGGTCAATAATTCCCAAACACCAAATAATATTCAATGAACTTCCACATATGCATTTGGTGGTTCATTATTAACTTAAGAAGTAACACACCATTTTCCTGTCTTTTTTGTCTTTTTTGGTTTCTTTCATTTTTACAAACTATAGCAATAGGTAAGTGTGACCAAAGACATTTGGTTCGTTTCCCAAATCTTTTTAGCAAATTTCTTTTTTTGCCATTTAAATTATGTAGAATTTTCAGAAGCCAGTGGATATAGATCCTATGATAATGATCATGTGTATTTTTGGGAAACAAAGATTATTATCTTTTAGTCAACCAACATCAAAGGTACTGTCAGGTATGTTTGATGAAGAAGGTAATCTTAGAGCCTAAGAATCAGAATGCTGTAAGAAAATATATTTTATGGTACCAGGTATGTGACTCATATTGTGGTTATTGTTGTACCATTTTTGTCCTTCCTCTTTTGGAAGAGTGTGAACAAAAATGTCTTCATATTTATTCATCATATTTTCTACTGCAGTACCATCTATAAATACATTTTCTGGAATATATTAAGGGAACAAAAGCAAAGAAACTACACATCATGAAAATACAGGTAAGTGGCTGGAGGGGTGAGATATTACATGTAGTTCAGATTATCTTATACATAGTCAAGTGATACATCCTTTTTATCTTTTTTTTTTTTTTTTTTTTTTTTAAAGCAATACATGGCTCTTTGGAAGAGAGGCATGAAGTTCAGAAGAGAAGTGTGGAGTGAAGATTAAATGGTGAGTCAGTCTGCTTTCAGTGTTGCCTTCTCCAGGTGAACCCAAATACGGATGTTACCCTTCACTGTCCTAAAGCATGAGTCTCTACTTAAGAAAACTTCTGTGGTTTACATCTAAAACCACATTTTACCCCCTACATTCACTAATAAACTTCCTTTTCTCAATTCTTGTTCCACCATATCCTACTCTCTTTCATACCTATACCCCAGCACCACTGCACCAGACTAAGTTCCATGAACACAGGACTTACATTTGTCAGTTTCTCTATGTAATGGTGGACTTGGTATAGTTTGAGTATATGTCAGTTGTTCTGTTATTTATTGATCTCACAGCATGTTATCCCAAAACTTATTTTGTCAAGAATAAGTTTTTTGTCATATTTTAGTCAACAATATGCATATGGGAAGATAAAGAATCAGTGAGATTGGCTTATCTCTGTTCCATATTGCATCAGCTGGTGCAATTTGACCGGAACATGAAGATACATGTTAAAAAATGGCTTATTCATGAGACTTGTAAGTGGGCACTGGTTATCCACTTGGAGCTAAGCTGGGGTTATTCTGCCTTGATTCCTCTCTACCTGGGCCTCTTCACATTGTTGCTTGGATTTCCTTACATTGCAGGAGCTGGGTTTCAAAAGCAGGTATTTCAAAAGACAAGATGTAGAAGCTGCCAGTTTCTTAAAAGGCCTTGGCCCAGAAAGTAGCACAGGATAATTTTTGCTATATTCTATTAATCAAAGCAGAGTCTTCTTAGATTCAAGGGAAGGAGTGTCAAAGATTTGGTATCAACCTTTAGAAGTGGTGCTTGAAAATTATTGAGTGAATAGTTATTGCACTCCTCCAAATATTTCTTACATTTCCCAAATCCTTGTGGCTCTGCTTCTGTGGTTATCCTTCAAGGGATGGCTTTATATCTTTCTTAATCCTGTAAGGAATGCCATGCTACCATGCCAATGTCTTATATACTACCACCATGAAATTGGTCATATTCTCTTACTATTATTTTCTTATTTTGTATGTGTGTATGTGTGTGTTTAATTACTTTGTTATCACTGATCACAATCTCCTTTGCTAAATTATTGTGTACCTGCCTCTCATTAGCCTTTTGGACTTCCCAGAGTGAGGTTAACTATGTTCTATTCTTTAGATATGCTTAAATCAATGGAAAAATGAGACTTTTCCAATAAGAAAACAGAGGATAGAGTGAGTCTGTGTATAACACATTCAGTTACACAAGTATTTGGAAATAGAACTCCTATCTGTTTAGAAGAGGGGAGGTGGTCAAGCAAATTCCAAGGACTTCCATTTTTTGGGGGTTAAAAAGTAAATTGCCAGTAACTTTATGAAATGTGACATAAGAATAAGCTTAAAGTTTTTTTGTATGTTTATTTATTTTTTGAGAGACAGAACATGAGTGGGGAAAGAGCAAACAGAGAGGGAGACACAGAATCTGAAGTAGGCTCCAGGCTCCAAGCTGTCAGCATGGAGCCCAATGCGGAGCTCGAACCCACAAACTGTGAGATCATGACCTGAGCTGAAGTTGGATGCTTAACTGACTGAGTCACCCAGGCACCCCTAGAATAAGCTTTTTTTTTTTTTTTTTTTTTTGGAAAAAATATTAAATGGTTTTAAGTACTTTCAATCAAAATCTTAATGTTTTCTAATTGTTATCAAATAGAGCTAAGTATGAAGACTTTTAAGAGCATCTTATGCTTTCCTTCTCTCCATTACTTAATATTAAAAAAAATTGTTTCTGGGGAATAGACTATCAAGACATGTATTCACATGCTTTCCTAGAACAGTTGATCAAATCTCATTTTTCTCAGGTGAAGGAAGATCAGTCATATGGTATATGGCCAAGGTGACTCTTTAACCTATAAGGCAGCAATTTACAACTTACCTGGTGCAATCAACCATTTGTACAGCATCATTCCCTCACTTTTAATTATACAAGTTACTGGAATTGGAAAATCTAAATCTTGCAACTGAGAGGCGCTAAGGATAAGGGGTGGAGATGAGGTGAGATCTATGGTGGGCACAAGGATGGGGACCAACGAGTAACACAGACACAATTAATTATTCTTTCCCTGTCTTAAATTTGAAGTAAGGTGTTTTAATTGTGGGATTCTCATTGAAAATGAAATGTTTTAGTTGCTGTTGAAATGCATCAAAGAAATGAAAACTAGCAGCCATCCCTTTCAATCATATCTATCTTTATCTTTATCTATCATTTATCTACATAGGTCTATATTTACCTTAAAAGTAGAAAAGGAAAATAAAATGAGAGCATTTCTTAAAATCTGCTGACTTAGTAGAGATACTGCAACAAATGGTCTATGAAATGAGAGCCTTTGCACAAGCCAGTGAGCTTTACAGGCACTAATGATATTCCATTCTGCAGTTCTATACTTTACTATGTGAGGATTCTGCATTTCATTATAACCAGAAAAAAAATGTAATTGTGTTATTCCATTTCTGATTTTTCAGTCCCCATTGTATAAAGTGTGTGCTACTTCAAATGCTTTAATACGGAGTTTGAAAAATTGCCCCTGACCTGTCTCTGGATGTTTTGGATGCAGTACAAGCAATGTGTAAAAACACCTGGGCTCAAGCATGGCAAATGAAACAATGAGGTAATTGGTTAATTGCAGGTGAAATTGGCCACTCACCTCTTTTACTGAAAGAGCAAGTGACTAATTGCACTTGTGAATGCTCTAAAAGAACAAATTGTTACCCAATTATGGAGTAACATAGGTTTGGTGGGCATGCAGAGACCCACATGGGAAAGAAAGCCATGATATCCACACTTCTACATTTCCCAGCTCTGAGAGGACCTGGAAATGGTAATAATCCAATGGAAATACAGAAATGTGAAAATTATACCAGGGCAGGGAAGGGAAAGTACAAGATCAACTCAAAATACACTATTGTGCCAGAAAGCAATGACATAGTCAAAGAACGATGAGAACATAAAAACAAACACACACACACACACACACACACACGCAAAAGCCAACTAGAAGGCCTCCCTCCAGACACAGAGGAGACACATCGAATGTCAAAACAATAATGATAGTAGTATCTTATGGCCCAATGAATGCATTAGGAAAACACAAATGTATACAGATAGATTAAATAAGTTAATTGATACTTTTACGAGGAATGTGAATATGATATTTATATAGTTTCATAGTACCTATACTTCTCATCCAAATTCTTACCATTATTAGTCAGAAAGGGAAGATGTATAATTTTACAATGGAGAAGCTGGCAGATGTCATCTTAAATAAGTGATCAAAATGTATCATCAACAACAATGGGACAAACAGAAATCACATGACACTTGATGGAATGCAATGAGAAGAAAATAGCATCATGTCTATGATATTCCTGCCAAAGATGCATAATCTTATTCTCTAATCATGAAGAAACATTCCACAAACCCAAAATAAGACATTCTGCAAAACAACTGGTCTGTAAACTTCAAAGATAATAAGGTCAAGAAACTAGTGAAAAATTGAGGAGCTATTCCAAACTGAAGGACACAAGACATAACAATTAAATCCAATGGCTGATTCTGAGACAGATCTTTGTGCTATAGACATTTTTAGAACCATTGATTAAGAAAAATATTGGTTTTTTCTACTCTACCTTAAATTTGTCTGTAAATTTGAGATTATATAAGTTTCTCTTGTCCTCCATTAACAGGTGTCATTTCTTTCACTACTTTTTGTCATCTAAAATGGGCCAAAGGATTTAAAAAAATTTTTTTTCAACGTTTACTTATTTTTGGGACAGAGAGAGACAGACCATGAACAAGGGAGGGGCAGAGAGAGAGGGAGACACAGAATCAGAAACAGGTTCTAGGCTCTGAGCCATCAGCCCAGAGCCCGACGCGGGGCTCAAACTCACGGACCGGGAGATCACGACCTGGCTGAAGTCGGACGCTTAACCGACTGCGGCACCCAGGCGCCCCTGGGCCAAAGGATTTTAAAGCATTGTCTTGTCACCTAAAGGATTAACTAGTTTAAGTTATAGTAATACAACTCAGTAGTTTCCTCTCTGTCCTATTTTGCTAGAGAAAGTGGAAATAAAATTTTGGTTAGAAGATGGAGCTGTCTTTTGGGCCAAATCCTCGCAATTTAGTTTGTCAGTTTGGGAAATGACTTTTCTTTAGTATAAAATTTAAAAATTATGGCTTCAATCTTGGCCAAGTAATCAAGGTTATTGTGTCATTAAGACTTTCTTATATGTGTATAAACGTCCAAGATTCATTCTTTTAGTCATTCAAAAAACATTGATTGACTCCTTATTTTGTTCTAGGCACTGAGGATGTGCAGTAAACAAACCTGATAAAATTTCTGACCACGTGAAGCTCATACTCTAGAGGGGAATATAACAAACAAGTAAATTATGTGCTTCAGACCTATGCTCAGTGGAGAAAATGAAAATAGGGAGGAGAAATGGAATTGTGGGGGCCCATGCAACTTTAAATGGAATGGCCAAGGAAGACACTAATGAACAAGAAACATTCAAGCCAAGACCTGAAGAAAGTGAAGAATTGTGCTGTGCAAATGCTTGGGGCCCAAGTGCAAATCTAAATAGTTTTCTGTTTTAGTGAACAATAGAGAGGTTTCATATGTTTTCGGTTTAGGTGAATTATGCAATTATTAAAAAGAGACTGATGACTGCATCTCTCCCTATACTAGAAGGAAATGAATTTCTGCTTATGGGGCAAAGTGTCATCTTGAAAAAAAAAATACTTGGAAAAATATTTGTTTGGGTATATGTAAATAAATATATATAGAACATAAAAATTTGCAAAAGTCAAAGAAAAAGTTGGTAACACAAAAGGAAGTTCTGAGAGGAACAAAGGAGAGAAATGAGGGAAGTTAGGAAAAAGTGAGAGAGAGAAAGAAAAAGAAAAAGATTGAGAAAGAGAAAAGACAGAAAGGGCAGGGAAAGAAAGGGTAAATAGATAATAAATCAAGAGAAGAAAAAACCTAGTGTGAGGAAGGGAAACTTTTTCTCTAGAAGGAAAGATGATAAATATTTCAGGCTTTATGTACCAAAAGGAAGCTCTTTCAAAACTGCTTTACTCTGTCTGTATAGTGTAAAATCAGCTAGAGGAATTATATAAGTGAAAGGGTATGGCCATTTTCCAATATGACTTTATAAACACTAATATTTAAATTTTGTATGTACAAAGACACATCACAGAATATCTTTTCAACCTTTTGAGCATGAAAAAAAACATTCTTATTATGCTCTCTACAAAAACAGTGCATGGGACTTGACAGTTGGTCTATGGTTTGCTGATCCCTGATCTAGAGCCTTAGAGGCAAGTCATGTAAATCAATTTGGTGCAATGGGAGGTGGAAAGGAATCAGATTAAGTACCTGGTTTCCTGTCTTGGCTTGATAACGTGTTAATCCTTTGACTCTGAGCCAGAATCCACCTCTCAATGCTTTCTTGTTTCAACCAATGAAATGAGGGTGTTGAAATACATGAGCATCAAATCCTTTTCTTACATTATATTTTGTTTTATTACCTTTCAGAACTAAGAATTGGTATCTATAAAGGAAAGAACATTTTATTTCAATTAGAATTCATGATTTCAGTACTATTCTTTGCAAAAATCTCTTAAGACAAAAATGTTCTTCACCTTTTGGGTATAGAAGTGAGTGTTGTATACCCTTTAGGAAATTGGTGTTACCATGTTTTCAATACCTTGCTATAAAATTCCTGAAATGGCCACTTTCAACTGCCATGAGCAAGGCTACAATATGGCCCACCAAGACGTCAGTAGTTTGTTTCCAAATGAAAGCCATTCTTTTTTTTATTTATTTTTTTTAATGTTTTTATTTATTTTTGAGACAGAGAGAGACCGAGCACGAGCAGGGGAGGGGCAGAGAGAGGGGGAGACACAGAATCCGAAGCAGGCAGGCTCTGAGCTGTCAGCACAGAGCCCGACGCAGGGCTCGAACTCACGGAGTGTGAGATCATGACCTGAGCTGAAGTCAGATGCTCAACTGACTGAGCCACCGAGGCGCCCCTAGATGAAAGCCATTCTTACGTGGTGGTGAAAATCCTCATGCATAACAGTTTATCTCCTTCATTCCAGTTTCGATTCTTTGAGAGGCCAGGTGTGTTGAGGTTTGTTTCTTGTTGAAACAGCTCTCTCTACACTACTTCAGGGCAATGAGGGTGCAGATTCTGACTTATTAAACTGCTCTTCAGGATGACTGCAATTTTATATATTTAGGAAGGAACTTTCCCAAAATATTTCTCACCTCTCCTCCAGAGATAATAATGTCTATAAGATTTATAATTTTAAATGTTAATTCCATAAAATATATGATTTTTTTTATTTTATTTGTTTTTTAATGTTTATTTATTTTTGAGACAATGCAAGAGACAGAGTGCAAGCAGCATAGGGGCAGATAGAGGGAGACACAGAATCCAAAGGGGCTCCAGGCTCTGAGCTGTCAGCTCAGAGCCCGATGAGGGGCTCGAACTCACGAACCATGAGATCATGACCTGAGCCAAAGTCAGATGCTTAACTTACTGAGCCACTCAGGCGCCTCAATACATGGTGTTTTTAAATAGCAAACCAAAAGATATTAAGCTGATTTAAATTGTCCTTCTAAAGATGGCCACAATAATATCTCCTATTCTGCCACATGAAGTTTTGGAGTCTATTTTGCCCTCCCCTTGAATCTACTCTGGTGAATTAGTGTTGAAGAATAGAATTAAATGAAACTGGCACTGTAACTTTTGAGGTCAAACCTTGTCTCCAGCTTCCAATTCCTCTCTTTTGGAGCCCTTATCTGCCAGGGAAAAGGTCCAGCTACCTCACTGAAGAGATGACATGGAGAGAGAAAGAGAGATATCCAAGGGGCCCCCAGATATTCCAGTCATTGAAATGGAGACACCATGCAGGTGAACAAATACATCTTGGGCCTTTCAGCTCCTGCTAGCTTAATGCCTCCAATGAACCCAATCTCTAGCTGATAACCCTCCTACATGCAGCCAAATGAGTAGCCCCAGGAAACGCCATATGAAACATAAGAAATGTCTAGTCAAGTACACCTGTTCCCTGAATTCCTGACCCCTTGCACAAACACAGTGATTCTGATTTTAAGCCACTAAGTGTTAGGGTAGTCTGTTGAGCAACAGCAGATAACAAAAACAAACTTTACCTTAATTAAGTTTCATAATGATCAATTATATCACCAGTTACACTTTAGGTGACTGCACACAGCTTATCAACAAGTAGCTGCTCCACGGTAAAACACAATGAAATCTGTAATATTCATGTTACGGGTCTTCTGTTGTTTAAACAGTCATTGTTCTTTAGGCAATATTACTTGTTGGCTAATGTAATTCAAATGAAGTGTAACTAATAATGAAGTAGCATATATAATATTTAAAATTTAATTTAAAATTATTAAATTTAAAATTATCTACAATGGATTTAACATGAATTAATTCTGGTTTATTGTTTTTAGAGTTAGTTGATCACAAGGCCACTAAAAGTGCAACTATATTGTTATGTGGAATATGGTGTTTAATTCCACATGAACATAAGTGTATTTTAAAACTATTTTGAAAACATAAACATATTTATTTTTAAAATAACTGGAAGTAAACATACATTTTTTAAATAACTGGTAAATCATGGAAAGATAGAGATTTATGTCATTCATATGTTATTGAAATTAAAAGATTTTTTCTTAATGTGGTAGTAAAGTTGCACTATATAAAACTATTTATAATTACATGACACATCTGACTTTCATTATAATCATAGCTTATTTGAAGTTAACCTAATGTTTTCTCAATGCCGCTTCTTCATGACAAAAAAAAAAAAAAAAAGAATAACTACTTAAATGGTAACACAAATTGATGTTAATAAATTGGTACATTCATACCAGGACTCCCAGTTTTACTGCTAAAAGCACACCATTATGTGCAGCATTATGTAGTTTAAAAGGCACACTGATAAGTGCCTGTATTCAAATCCATTTCTCTGCCCTTTGTGTTCTTATCTTTCCCGGGCCAGCAGACAATCCCGCTTTTCACTAACCTTTGGCACTCCACCATCAGCAGTAAACTGTGTGCTCCTTCCCAGTCCCTCCCTGAGCTTCCTTAATTAGCATGACCTGTGGTATGTTCCATTCAGAGCAGCCCCATCAGCGGCACAAACCTGCTGGGGTCCCTGCAGGTAGAAAAAGGTTCAGTGTCTCAGGGCTCTGGGGAGTCCATCTGTGTGCCTTAAAGTCCTAACTAAACCCCTATCCCGTTCACCAAGCTTACTGTAGTCTCTAATCCGGTAAATTGTGCCCCAGTGATGTAGAAGTAAAGTGATAAACAAGAACAGTCCACAATACAGTGGCCCAACAAATTAAGTAGAACATTTGCCCTCTGTTTTCAAAACAAAAAAAAACCTTGTTTTTATCCGGCAGATTATGTAAAATATTTTTCTATTCTTTTTCAAGAGGAAATATTGTTTGTTTTTACATTTATATTTTCTCTAAGGCTTTTTTCATAATTCATGGAGGTTGTAAACATTTAAATATGCTTTTGTCACAATATATTTTTAAGCATGAATTTTGAAGAACAGCTTCAAAAATATTCAAGGTTGTGTTTTCCCTCAAGGTATTTAATGGCATAAAGCATCTCGCATGGATGTGAGGAAGGTAAAATTGACACATTTAAAACATTTAAAATAATATATATAGCAATGAATCATAAAAAATGTAATGAATGTCTTTTACTGAACAATGGATGACATGTAGGTTGTTAAACCAAAGGAATTTTAAAAGGCTTAATTTGTGTTCTTCTCACGAACTCACACTTTTCTTCTTTCATACCTTTTCTTCCCTGCCAAGAAGAATTGGCTGTGACACTTAATGGGTATATTTTGTTAAAGCTAAGTTCTTTTAATGTCAAGCTATTATATCTTCTACATACCTAAGAGAAATGGTACCAAGATTTCTAACAAGTAGGTACACATCCATCTTTAAAAAGAGAGACACTAAAAAAGCTCTGTGTTGGTAGATTGATGTGTTGAAAGAGCTGCAAGTCAATTCTGAATCTGTTAGGCTAACAGCTGTTTTTGAGAAAAGAGCCTATAGATTAATACTTATGCTAGAAACAAAAGTCTCTGATTTCCTTGCCCAATTTGTAGTAAACAACACATATTTTTACCTATAATACTTTGACTACAAACATAGGGTAGAAACGTTGCCTTAATTGTTCAAGGTTTTGATAAAGAAACAGAATATCATAGTCTATTTTTGTTTATATGTTTTGAGTAAAAATAAAAAAAAAAACAATAAATACAAATTTAGTCTTCAATGACTTCCATTTGCAATGGCCCATGTGCAAGAAAGGAATTGCCATCATAACTTCATACTTATCAAGTTTCATTTCCCAATCCATGCTCAGAATGAAAGATTCTAATATATGAATCACACTCTTCATTTTACAGATGAGAAACTGAGACCCTGAAAATGACTTGTCTGGGATTATACTGTTATTAGTGATTAAACTCTGGTGTCTTGAACCTTACTGTTGTGCTATTTCTACTGCAAGATTCCACATTCCTTCACTGACGTTGAGTCTGAATGTCACATGGAGGTGAATTTTAATAACTAAGTGTAAGTTAAAGCTATAAACTGTATATAATTTTATAATTTGTAATACAATGCATCTCTCTTATAAAGCAGGCTGGAAACAACCCAGAGTTCTAGATTACAAAGCCACATAGTCATAGTTATGAAGGAGTTCTTTCCTTCAACATAGGTCACTTAAGTAACCAACCGTCATCAACTATTTGGAAGTTTTTCAAATAAAGAAATGGGCTACTTAGACAAGGCTGTAGCTCTATAAAGCAGCAGAAGGAAAATAAAATAGAATACATAAACAGAGAGAATTCTGCACAGGTTGTAACACTGCATTAATTCAGGATATTAACAACAATGATCCAAACATAAGATCAACCAAAGGTTCTTTCTTGTAGGTATGCATGCAACATTAAGCATTATTTTTCAAAATATGCTTTGCAGAATGTAAGGTCTTCAGAATATTAAGAAGTCTTAAGTGAAAACAAAAGTTTCAAATACAAATATACTTGAGGAAAAAATACGTACACTATCCCTTTTTTTGATATTTACAATGCATGTGAGAGTATGAAAGGCTCTACAAAGTTGTGCACTAAAGATACCTATTTAACTATTTTTCCAAGTATTTCCAAGCTTATTTGACTACAGAACAGTAGACTGTTCTTGTTTATCACTTTACTTCTACATCACTGGGGCACAATTGCCCGGATTAGAGACGACAAAACTGTTTTGTTTTGTTTGTTGTTTTTGTTTTTGTTTTTTTTACAAATAATTTTATAGAACACAATGGGAAACATTGATTTAGTATGTAGCTTATGTCCCGAGAAGCCAAAGCAAAGAATTCTATTATCCATCCTCAAACAAAATTATTGTTTGAATCTCTTTCCTGAAAATAAAATGTATACAAAATATAATTTTGTGACTAATATCTCTCCTTTACTTCAATTTTCCTTTTCCAATGCCCCCCCAAATTAAAGACATGCATGAGATTTAAGAAATACAATATTAAATGTGTCTACTAGAATAGGTAAAAAATGAAACCCACATCTTTTCATTTGCTTACAAAGGACATTGCATCTGTCATGAGGCCAATCACTTTAGCTAAGATTATGGATTATCCACTATGCCTAACACACACACATACACACACACACACACACACACACACACACACAGGCTGTTTTATGGCTATATATATTGTGTCAGGGCAGTATAGACCTGAGCGCCAAAAATTCTGTTACACTACTTGTTATGAGTTGTACTTAATGATTTTGACCCTGTTCCTGTTAGTAATTAATGGAAGTAGAAGAGCAGGCTTCCTGCATAAAAATTATGGACAAATTCCCAAATAGAGTCCCTTGTAGAATAGAAAATTTCAAATGTAAAAGATAAAGAAGAACTTGGCAAAAGCAATCTGTGAATTGGCTTTAAGAATCCACCAAGGAGTGGGGCACCTGGGTGGCTCAGTCAGTGGGGGTCTGACTTCAGCTTGGGTCATGATCCTGTAGTCTGTGAGTTCGAGCTCCGCATTGGGCTCTGTGTTGACAGCTCAGAACCTGGAGCCTGCTTTGGATTCTGTGTCTCCCTCTCTCTCTGCCCCTCCCCTGCTCGTGCTCTCTCTCTCCTTCAAAAATAAATACACATTAAAAAAATTTAAAAAAATAAATGAATAAAAAGAATCTCTCAAGGAGTTTCTTCTTGCTAGTTGCTATTAACTCAGAGGAACTGCTAATAACCACTCTTATTCCCTGTTGATATGAGGCCTTAGCTGCTAAGATCCTATCAGGACATAAGCATTTAGCCTTATTTTGTGCAGAGCAGATTTTTATTAGATTATGTGAGAGTGTGTGAAATATAGTTAGGATTTTTCTTTCCTATGCAAGCTGCACAGGACGAGGGTGGGAATGCATATGTCTGCCTGTGTAGTCTGGAAATTCAAAGCTCCTTTTGTTAACTGATGGCAGAAGGGCAGAGGAGCTAACATTTGCTGGAAATTGTTTCACTTCCTAATTTTTTCAGCTCGAATTTCATATTGTCTCATAAAGACATAGGGGACATAGGGGATGTTCCTAGAATGGTGATTTAACCAAGTATTACCAAACAATTTAGCATTACTTTAGTATTGAATTACAAGCTTTAGAGTAAATCAGATCTCAATGATAAAACCATAAATGGTTTTATCTGTACTCAAATATATACATATATATATATATATATATATATATATATATATATATATATATATATTTACATTCTCAACAATTCACTGGGCATAGACCTGGAGCTTTGTTTAATGCAAAATCTGGCCATGTGGAAAATATGGGCACTGAAGTGGAGAATATTTTTGCATTCTTCTATGCCAGTGTTGCCCTTTTCTGTCAAGATGCACATGCACTTGTCCACAATGGGAGCTATATTTACAAGCTGTATTTTACATAATTCCAGGGAACGAGTATCCACTCTTCCACCGAAGAGAATTCCCTTGGCGCTCCTGCTTGCCATTCTGTCCTGCTGGTTCGTTTGTTCTATTGTATATCCTGCAGAGTGATGCATTGCAGCATCTTTGCTGGTTGTAGCTGAAGTGGAGTCATCCATCATCCCAATCACTGGAACTGAGGACCTTATGGACTGGGAGTAAATTATGAAGCTATGAGGAAGGTGATCATTTTTGCAGAAACAGCTATTTTATGTTCCTGTTCTCTATACCATCCTTTCTTTCTTGTTTGGGAAAATGAAAGAGTAAAAGCCACAGGACCAGTTTGTGTCCTTTGGATTCACACCGAAAGAAGAAAATACAATCAATAAAAATGCACTTAACAAGCTTGAGATTGACTGGTCTTTTTCTTGTTTATTTTGAATTTCAGATGTGATTTTCTGTTGACCTGCTGTTAATGCCATATAGCTGTAGATTTCCCAGATTTAAGTGTGTTATAAATGGATAAACTTCACCACATGGGATGATTTAAACTGATTTGAGATCCAGTCTGGGCACTACAAAGGGAAAGTTGTCAATTATCCTAGTAAATTTCAGCCATGTGGAGTCAAAGTAGGTAAGTCATTCCTCTTCTACACTCTCTGCCCCTTCTTCCACAAGTGGAAACATCAATTAATGGTTGAAAACTTGCCATTTTGTTTCATGTAATTTACACAAGTCTTAATTTTATTCTAGTAAATCTAGAATTAGTTTAACATTGGAAATATGGAAAATATGTTTAAATAACTTCATTGCCGATATTGATTTGTTTTGGTTTACCTTTATTACATACCCATTGAATATTTTCTACTGGAAGAGTGCCATATTACTATTATGGACACTAATTCTTTCATAAAAAAAATTAAATCTACAAGATGATTAGAGAAAGCTAAGTAGCTCACTTTGAAGACAGATTTTCTTTAATGTAAATAATGTGACAACACTTCGATGTAGTTCCTTTAAAGTGGCTTAAATTGGGGTGCCTGGGTGGCGCAGTCGGTTAAGCGTCCGACTTCGGCCAGGTCACGATCTCGTGGTCTGTGAGTTCGAGCCCCGCATCAGGCTCTGGGCTGATGGCTCAGAGTCTGGAGCCTGTTTCCGATTCTGTGTCTCCCTCTCTCTCTGCCCCTCCCCCGTTCAGGCTCTGTCTCTCTCTGTCCCAAAAATAAATAAACGTTGAAAAAAAAAATTTTTTTTTAAATAAAGTGGCTTAAATAGTAAGATATGTCATACTTAATCAACAACTCAGTAAATATAATCTAAATTGATATTTTAAATTTGGAAGGTATACTTTTTTTATGGACAAGTAGACATTAAAGGAAGCATTCTAATTAAAAATTAAATACTAGGAAGAAACTAAATCTCAGTTACATCTGGTTGCTATATATGAGATAAATATTTAACACAAATTAAACTATGTGTGGTATTTTTGAAACAAATATTTACCTTTTATTTAGGATGACCACACACATATTTTTTGTACTATAGCTACTGAATGTTTATACAAAATGTCAACAGATGTAGTAGCAATCAAGCTATGGAAATAAAAGTTGGAAAATAAATTAAACTTTCTTTGTAGGGGTGGGGAGTGTTTTTTATATGAAGTGTAGCAAAGCAAGCTAATCTTACCATATTTAAATGCAAATTTTATTGAGACAAATCAAAGGCAATGAAAGGCAGGTATAATAGTTTCATTCTAAACCGCTTTATTGGCTTCAGCTGTTGTGTTTGAAAGAAGCCAGTCTCTTATACTTTATTGACAATAGTTTATGCCCAATCTTTCACTAAAGAAGACAAAGTTCATTAACCTGAAGAACTCTTCCTTGCCAGTTAGTAAAATAATGAAAGAAGGACTCTGTTAAAAATATTTTTTGTTTATTTTTAGTTAAAAAAATTGAACATTTGAGTGTTTTACAGGAATTACAGAAGTACTAACTAAACATATATTGTTCTTGAGACACTCTTAAATGTTGCATCCATAATTTTCAGTTGGGTGGAGAAGGCTGTTCATCTAAGAGTATTTTGGATGGGGTGCTTTTAAAATTTGCGCAATGAGCCAAAATCAGACCCTAGATGGACAAGGTTCTAGAATTTCACACGTCCTTGTAATAAAATATTGTGACTCTTATTTCAAAGATAGATTTATAGGCTCGTATGTAACCTAGGTTGCTCAAATTTCACATGAATATCCAAAACCAGATTAAATTCATATGGTTTTCTGTATGGGATGAAAAACAGCTTGGGATGTACCATCTTCTTGTATCTGCTTTTACTAAAAACTAAATCACATAATCCATAGTTAGCGGCCTCTGACGCTGATGGAAGTGTCTTACTGATCTTTGTAAGACAGTTTCCAGGTCCACAGTATAATTTAAAAACAATTTATGTAATTGACAGAGTAAAAGATTCCCATGTCATATCTTAGACAGCCATTTGGCTGACAAGTATTTGAACATGACTAAACTCTTCCAGTAATGCATTAATTCACTGCCGAAAGAATTGATACAATTCATTGTTGAACTAGTTTGAACTAGGGAGGCAAGTGTGTCTAGTCTTTGTCATATATATATATATATATATGTATATATATATGACAAATATATATATATATGTATATATATATATTTCAACTATGTGGGATTATAAAGTACTGCACCTTAATCAGACAATCTAATGTTATTAAATATTACTAGTTTTGAGCCCTATCATTCACTTAGAAAGTAATTTCCACATATAAGCTAAAATAACTAATTTAAAAGTTATAAAAATATGACAGAAAAAAACCTGTAGTTTTTACTTCAGAAGCAAGCAAGCAAAAAAAAATACTATTGCTCAGCATTGTTTGACTTACTATTTCCTGCTTAAAATTCAGAAGTTTCACTTAGTAGGTTTCTTGTGCACAAGAAAATGTAACACAACTGTTTTGATATAAATCACAAAAGCATACATGGCTCTTTCATCAATCCACTTGAAAATGTCTTCACAAAAATAGCCTTTAACTGTTACAAAATTTGGTTTTATATTCCCAAAAGGAATCCCATTTTCTATCTGAAGAACATCGGGATTATTATTTCATAGGAAAGCAATCATTATGGTGCCTTTAGCACCTGTGACTCATTTTCTCCGTTTACATGTTCCTACACATCATTAATCCTTCCCTTGTGTACTGAAAGGCATATGGCATTAGTCAGTAGTGAATTAAAGATCTTCTGTTCGCTTCAAAGATAATTTTAAGGCCCTATATCCATGATGTAGAAAGTGTGTGATTATTCATTTTTAAAGCCTGCTGTGTAA
The DNA here is from genome assembly GCF_018350155.1 of Leopardus geoffroyi. Classification (NCBI taxonomy): domain Eukaryota; kingdom Metazoa; phylum Chordata; class Mammalia; order Carnivora; family Felidae; genus Leopardus; species Leopardus geoffroyi. The sequence goes on from NC_059333.1 coordinate 31,233,667, forward strand.
TTTACCTAAGGTTATTTTTTAAATTAAAACATTAAAATACATAGAACATAGGTAAGAAATGAAGTTCACTCTTACATAGCTGTACAATAACAAAGGATTTCTACCTTCCATTATTGAAATTTTGCTCAATAAAATATAACTTATGTAAGAATTGGTACATTTTATCAAACACAGTCTATTCAGCCCATTTTTTGTATTTGACATAGTCACCAAAAAATATAATAAAAAACAGACCGGCATTTGTGTTGAGCTTTTAGAAAAAAAAAATAACATTGAAAAACAATTTCAGAGATCTAAGAATACCTTTAGAACATCTATGAATGATCAAGAAATTTCCAAAAGCTCTATGTACAATGGCATGCAAAAAGTTTTCATTTTGATCCCAGTAACTCACAGTGTTTAAGATCCCAAGCTAAATTTCCTCTGGATACTTCTTGATCTTTTTATGTGGTCTCTTATCTCTATTACTTTTATCTGCTCCTACTCTGGTGAAATGTAGAATAAATCTGTCTCAAGGATCAGACAAATGAGTTCTCGGGACTTCTTTATTTTTCATTTCTGTGCAGTGATTTTTATAGTGCATGGAGCTGGAACCAATGTCAAGACTTGGTCAGCTGTTTTCGTCTGTTTGTAGCTGAAAGGGCTAGAAGGAATATTGAGGATAGCCAAACAACACATTTAAGAGTTCAGGTGAGGGGCGCCTGGGTGGCGCAGTCGGTTAAGCGTCCGACTTCAGCCAGGTCACGATCTCGCGGTCCGTGAGTTCGAGCCCCGCGTCAGGCTGTGAGCTGATGGCTCAGAGCCTGGAGCCTGTTTCCGATTCTGTGTCTCCCTCTCTCTCTGCCCCTCCCCCGTTCATGCTCTGTCTCTCTCTGTCCCAAAAATAAATAAATGTTGAAAAAAAAAAAAAAAAAGTTCAGGTGAGAAAATCACATTAGCAACCATAAAGAAATCAAGAAACCAACAATCTTGTGAGTCAAGATATGGGTAGAGCAACCACTAGAATTTAAGTTCTACGAAGGCAGGGATTTCCATCTGTTCTGTTCATTGTCATAACAAGAATAGAACATAGTAGGCACCCAATGGACATTTGTTTAATGAATCAATATGAACAGCACAAGAGCAAACAAAACATATAGCAGATAGTAACATAGAAGATTAGGTAAGAGAAGAAAGACATTCCAAATGACGTACTGGGAGAAGAAATTTGCAAACAACATGTCAGAAAAAGGGTTAGTATACAAGATCTATAAATAACTTATTAAACTCAACACCCAAAAAGACAAATAATCCAGTGAGGAAATGAGCAAAAGACATGAACAGACACTTTTCCAAAGAAGACATCCAGATGGCTAACAGACACGTAAAAAGATGTTCAACATCACTCATCAGCAGGTAAGTACAAATCAAAACCACAATGAGATACCACCTCACACCTGTCAGAATGGCTGAAATTCAACAATGGCTAAAAATTGTTTCAACTCTGGAAGCAATAGATGTTGGCATGGATGCAGAGAAAGGGGAACGAACACTCTTGCACTGCTGGTGGAAATGCAAACTGGTGCAGCCACTCTGGAAAAAATATGGAGACTCCTCAAAATATTAAAAATAGAACTACCCTCCACCAGTAATTGCACTACTAGGTATTTATCCAAGGGATATAAAAATGCTAATTAGAAGGGGCACATGAACCCTGATATTTATAGCAGCACCATTGATTATGGACAAATTATGGAAAGAGCCCAAATGTCCATCAACTGGTGAATGTATAAAGAAGATGTGGAATATATACATACAATGGATATTACTTGGCCATTAAGAAGAATGACATCCTGCCATTTGCAACAGCGTGTATGGAAGTAGAATGTATTATGTTAAGTGAAATAAGTCAGAGAAAGATAAATATCATATGATTTCACTCATAGGTGGAATTTAAAAAGCAAAACAGGGGCGCCTAGGTGGCGTCTGATTCTTGATTTTGGTTCAGGTCATAAGCTCATGGTTTGTGGGATTGAGCCCCACATTGGACTCTGCACTAACAGTGCTTCTGCCCCACTTCCCCTCCTGTCAGAGGAGGTCATCCAAAGGACGGGATTATTGCCTGTTGACTTGTATGCTGGACCCAGGCAACTGGAGAGGCTCCTTAGTCCCTCCCCTGTCCCTGGAATATGAGTTCCACCTACTGTTCCCACAGTCTGAGCCATTTCAAATATGTATCCTTGAGAAAGTAATATGCGGTAGAGACCACTTAGGTTGAAAATGTCACTGGATCCCATTAAGGCCTCTATAAAAACTTTTAAGATTTTGGAAGGCAGGTGGGAAGATCTATTCACCTTGCCGCCACCCACAGAAAGCCTCATTTGTAAGTTCCCTTGCTAACTGAAGCTGCCATCTGCCAGTCTGGAGTGGTCTGCCTCTTTCTTTCTAAAAGAAAGATTCTTTCTTTTCTGCCTGATTCTCCATGTATGGGAGACAGTTCCAAATTTCATCTGGGGAAACTCTCAAGGTTGTGAACTAACAGGGACCCAGGTTCTTTCCATACTGAGCCTTGACCATCTTCTGAAGCCTCTTATTTTCTGTGACCAGTAGTACAGGGGGAAGAGATTGAAGAAAAGACAAACACTCTTCTTAACAGCTGTATCCCAAATGTAAGGTACTTTGGCTATCACATCCCATTTGGCTATCAGTCACATGCCTGTACCAAGGAAATCTGAGAAAGGTCGTCTGTGTGCCCAGTAAAAAGGGGAAACATATATTTAATGAGCAGCTTGTACATAGACCCTAGAGAACATAGAGAAAATGTTTGTGAGGATAAAAAAAGAAAAAAAAAAAAGGGAAAAAGAAAGGCATGTCCCTCTAAAACTTGTAAACTTGTAATAATTCAAATCACATTGACAAGAAAGTAGATAAAGAAACTGGGACACATTCACACAATTGGATAAAATGCAGCCATAAAAAGAAAGAAACTACAGCTAGATATGATTGCAGGAATGGACCTTTAGAAACAGATCAGGACAACATAATGGGTCCTGAAAGACTACAACAGTTGTATATATAATGACAGAACTCAAAAAAAAAAAATGCAACACGAATATCTACTTCAGCACACAATAAAACTAGAAAATCTAGAAAGTGGTAAACAGAATGAAAAATAGTGGTTATCCCTAAAGGAGACATAATGGGGTGGAATAGGAGAATGGCCTAAAGGTAGATGCAAATTATTGGAAATGGTCTAGTTTGAAGATTGGGTAGTGGGTTCATATTATTTTTTTATAGCTTACATATATTATTTATGTATTTAATAATGCATTACAACATAGAATATTAAAGCAAAAAGATCAAAGTAAAACAAGCACATTAGAATTTATTATTAAATATCATATGATCTCACTCATATATGGAATTTAAGAAACAAAACAAAGGGGGCGCCTAGGTAGCTCAGTAGGTTGGACGTCCGACTTCAGTTCAGGTCATGATAGCACAGTTGGTGGGTTTGAGCCTCATGTCAGGCTCTGTGCTGATAGCCCAGAGCCTGGAGCCTGCTTCGGATTCTGTATCTCTCTTTCTCTTTGCCCCTCCCCTACTCTCACTCTGTCTCTCTCTCATAAACATTAGAAAAAAAAAAAAAAAAGAAACAAAACAGAGGAACATAGGGGAAGGAAGAAAAGAAAAAAGAGGGAGACAATCCATAAGAGACTCTTAACTATAGAGAACAAACTGAGGGTTGATAGAGGGGAGGTGGGTAGGGGATGGGCTAAATGGGTGATGAGTATAAGGAGGACACTTGTGATGAGCACCGGTGTTATATATGAGTAATGAATCACTAAATTCTGTCCTGAAACCAATATTATATTATATGTTAACTAATTCGAATTAAAAAAACAAAACAAAACTTGAAACAAACAAAAACCGAAAAAAAAAAGAATTTGTTTATTATTGAACATTATGTATCTACTGAACATTTGCTAGTGGCAAATTTAACCAAATTGTTAAAGCTTTAGGACTTGCACTGCTAGTTATTTTAGAAATCTTGACGCAGGATGAAGCAGCTAATTAGACTGCTGTGAATATCTGGTACTATATTTCATTTTTGCTTTAATTACTGTTATTTTGTGATTTATTTTGATTATAACACATCAGTTTTAGTATTAAGATTTGTTAGTACACTATTTTGAATAACTTGGAGCAAATTGTTTTTCACTCTATTAATGCATTTGGAAATGTAATTTTATTATTTCAAGGAAGAGATTCTTTTTCAATATTTAAAATTTTTAATGGGATGGAGAAGAAAGCAAGAAAAATACAGAAATGCATTTATATTAAACTCTTAATATATTTCATTAGGTGAATATTATTAAAAAGAAAATTTTAAAAAACCTCTTTGGAGCATGCTGATAAAAAGCTGACCTGTGAACTGTAGAGTTAATTCATGCTGGAATAAAAAAACCTAGAAATAATCTTTGGAATCATAGAGAAAGGCAAATAATTTACCAAGATCAGTGTTGCTCAGCCTGTGGACCAGGTAGTGGACAGATCTTTATTATATTCAAACACCCTCCTGTGTATTCAACTTTGAGTCATGAAATCAGAAGATATTCTTGGTATATCTCTAAACTTAGGACTTCTGCTACTACCTCAGAGCCCTGTGTTATGTATTTTGTAGCCTTCAGTCTGAGACTCTCTAATCGAGGATCACAGAAACTGAGAAAATGGTGGGGCCTGGCAGAAGGGAAAAAAAGAAGTTCACTTAACCTCTTTCCCTTTTCTTTTCTAATGTCATAGAAATGCATCTAGGTATCCGCTTACAGTGCAACATCAGGGGTGCCTGGACAGCTCAGTTGGTTAAGCATCAGACTCGGGCTTGGGTCACGATCTTGTAGTTCATGAGTTCCAGCCCCACATTGGGCTCTGCGCTGATAGTGTGGAGACTGCTTGGGATTCTCTCTCTCCCCGTCTCTCTGCCCCTCCCTTGCTCGATCTCCCTCTCTTAAAATAAATAAACAAACAAACAAACAAAAAATAAAGTGCAACATCAGAGAAATAGCTCATAATCTAGTTAGTAATGGATGATTGATGAGACTATATTAGAGCATTAATGCAAGTGAGAGGTTTTTTTTTAAAAGATTTAACACAAAGCTAGAAGCGCCCACTTCCATTCCTGTTTATATTTAGTTATCATTTAGGTTTGAGCTCTCACAGATATGCACAGTGTTTAAACAACTTGTTTTGGCAAAAGTACATAAAAAATCTCAAGCAAATACATTTGCTTGGGGATGGTCATGATATTTTGACAAGTTGAGGATGGATAAATGTAAAACTGATGCAGACACTGTGATGCCTGACAGACATTGGTGTTTGCTTCATTATTGTCATGGAAATTTTGTATAAAAATAAATTTGACAAGCTTTGTTATGTTTTGTGCAATTGAAAAACTTGTTTGTGTAATTCCTTTGATGATTAACTGACTGGAGTTTTAATGATGCCATTGAAGAGAAAAACAATGAAGCATCATTCCTAGCAACTGGTCCCCGCAGCATAGAAAATGATTTTCACATTTGGCAAATTTACCTTGAATACAGCTGTTGGAGGAACATAAAATTTGAATAGTTGGAAGAAAAATGAGATATGGAGCCTGGAATTTATAATGAATTATCAAATGTGAGTAATTGTACTCAGTTGAACCAAAACACTGAACTTCTTGAAGCTGACTCATCACTTTGATAATTTCCTTTTAAAAGCTATTTTATGCCTAATAAATCCATAAAACATGAAAATGCTATGAAATATAACCAGTGCTATTTCTTTCATTATAAAAGGAAGGAGTGAGCTTTAAAGTACATTTTCCCAGAAAACAAAATGTTTTCTCCATGATATAGTGATTACTACATTCTTGATTCTGTCTGCCTATTCATGGTTTGGCTCTACGAGGTAGCAACTGTGTATTCAGCAGTCATTCAAGCAAAATTTGATTCCCAGAAACAAGAGATGCACCAAAGAAAAAGAGCCTGAGAACAACAGCAGGATGAAGGGTGGAGAGAGAAGGAGAATCTTGATTTTTACTTTTGCTAATGTGCCAGTTGTTCAGGGCCAGTTATCCAGAGCCCCTGATCTGTGAACCTAAGCTCAGCTGACATAAGTCTGTCTATCAGGGATAACCAGGGTGTCATGTTTTATCATAGCTAGAGGGGGGAAAGATCATCAATACTTGTTATCATGTGAAAGAATTAATGGAATTTACAAAATTGTTGCCCTTTTTCCAGAATTTACAATAAGGTCAGGGAGTCTTGTTTGATGTGGTTTTTAATTTTGATTTTCCCTCTCTACCTAGTGCTTATTGGAGCAAATAAGTTCCATGAAGTGGGAGGAGGGATCTTTAATTTTGGGGCACCCAAACCTTTATAACTTGTTTTCTTTGTCAGGAACATTAAGAAATAGACAAGGTCTGGCACTTAGGGACCAAAATAATACACAGAAATTACAATCACATTGGGTGAATTTAATATTAGGGCATCAGTAAACCAGGGACTTTGGTAAGCAAAGATTCAAGAAAATGCAAGCCTGTTGAGCCTTGTAAAATTTGTGTTGCATTTTTAAAGTTTAATTGCATCTGTTTTATATTTATTTTTTAATAGTTGGCATGTTTTAATGCATATTAATGAAATCATACTATAAATATTCTTCAAAAGCATAATTTTTAAGTTGTCCCTAAGATTTAGCCATATTGGTCCTTTTCACTGTTATTCATGATTCTTTCTGCTGCATAGTATCCATTACCTGGATATACCACAATTTATTTACCATTCTTTTGTAAATTCTTACAGATGTTTGAATGTGTCTGGTTGTTTTTCTAAAGTGAACAATGCTATTTGAAAGCTCTCATGCTTTTTTTCTGGTTATATATAGGAGTTTTCCTGGTAAGGTGGCGCTCTCTCTCGCTCTCTCTCTCTCTCTCTTTCTCTTTTTAAAAGTTTTTATTTAATTATTTTGAGAAAGACACAGCCTGAGTGGGGAAGGGGCAAAGAGAGAGGGAGAGAGAGAATTCCAAGCAGGCTCTACACTGCCAGTATGGAACCCGATGTGGGGCTTGAACCCATGAAGCCATGAGATCATGACCTGAGCCAAAACCAAGAGTCAGACGCTTAACCAACTGAGCCACCCAGGTGCCCCTGAAGTGGCTTTCAATAATGTTTAACCATGGCACATAATATGAAATTTATTTTACATAGTGAATAACAAAATTCTCCGCAAACAACAAAAATTATTCTGATTTGATGCAGCCTCATATTTTCTATTCTGTTGTATTATATTTATAATCTAACCTATATTATTTTAGTTTGTAAACCTTTTGGTCTCTTTCTGAGAATCATGACCACAAAAGCATGAAAATTAAAGCACAACTTCATTTAATTGGCACATGAACTCAACTGGAGACTGGTTTACTATTAATCTCTTTTGAGATTCCTCTTTCACTGAATTTGGGTCAGAGAACCATCTAATTTGTCCATGGAAACCATTGGTGTATCAAAAGCTCTCTTCCCTGACTTGCCTGCCTTCAAGCAGAATGAATTCTTTTCTCATTCCTCTTCCAAAGTAATAAATATCCTGGGACCTATCCTCCTCTATAATGGAATGGAGAGATGTGGAAGAGGCTGATGCTCTGAGATTTTAACTGCAACTAAGTATACAAATTCAAATAGAAAGAGGAAGTAACATGTCCCTGCAATATTTCCAATCTAGTTTTACCAATGATGTATATTTAGATTCTCATTTGGCTTCTCATGTCCACTTTCAATTGATTGGATTTAGAATGGTTGCAAATTCCTTGACATTCCTTCCGTTGAAAATTGGTGTTGAGGTGCCTGGGTGGCTTAGTCAGTTTAGCGTCCAACTTCAGCTCAGTTCATGAACTCAGTTTGTGAGTTCGAGCCCTGTGTTGGGCTCTGTGCTGACAGCTCAGAGCCTGGAGCCTCCTTTGGATTCTGTATCTCCTTCTGTCTCTGCCCCTCCCCCACTGATTCTCACTCGCTCTCTCAAAAATACATAAACGTTAAAAAAACCTGATGTCTAGGGATGCCTGGGTGGCTCAGTTGGTTAAGTGTCCAACTTCAGCTCAAGTCATGATTTCACGGTTCTTGAATTTGAGCCCCACTTTGGGCTCTGTGCTGACAGCTCAGTGCCTGGGGCCTCCTTCAGATTGTGTCTCCTTCTCTCTCTGCCCCTCCCCCACTCATGCTCTGTCTCTCAAAAATAAATAAAAACATGAAAAAATTGTTTAAAAAATGATGTCTATATACCCTCCCGTAGCAACTGAGTGGGAAAGTGATGCTATATGACTTCTGAGGCTATAGCATAACAAAGCCACGCGCCTTCTACTTTGTTCTCTTTGAACACTCACTCTCCAGATGCTTTCTCTTGGGTATCTCAGAGCCCAGTTGACAGTAAAACTGAGCCCAGGATTAAGTCTCTTATCCCAAGAAGGCTCCAGAATAATCTAGTACCAAAATACTTGAGTGATCCCCAGCTATTTGCGTCTGCTCAGCTGAGGGTCCAGAATCGTGGAGCAGAGACTAGACATATTTGCAAGACCCTATCTTAATCCCTGACCCACAGAACCTGTGCACATACCAGGTGGTGATTGTTTCAAGCCACTAAGTTAGAGATAGTTTGTTTTCCAGAAATAATGACTAGAACAGCTGGAGAAAAAGTGTGGATGAAGGGAAATCAAAAAAACTTTCCCCTAGTCTCCAACAATATGGTTAGGCATCAGATGAATCATACAAAGACACAATTCCTGGGAAAGAGAATTATTAGATATGTATATCATGTTTAGGAGTTCTGTAGGTTTTATCTGGATCTAACCATTCAGGATAGATTATTAAAAAGTAAACCTCTAATATTTATAAACAGCTATTAGAGGGAATTTGAAATGTCTTTAGGACTGTGATTGGGGGATGACTAAGGCCAGGTTGTACTAAATATCACCCACCTGACCAGTTCTGTGTCTATGTCTTAGAATGCGAATATATGTATAATACAAAAATTTTATAATACAAAAATTATATATATAAGACACATGTACACATGCATTCACAGACACACTTATTTAGAGAAAAAGGCAAATGGCCAAAAAAAAAAATTTACATCAAAGTTTGGGTTTAGTAATAGATACTCATCTTAAAAATTTAACATATATCCTAGATTTAGTGCAAACCACATACCATCTCATATTGTCTACATTTATATCTATATTTCTAAACAATGAGAATTAGCGTCTATTTGAGTTGAAGATCCAAAATAATTAAATATTTTTTTTATTGTATGTTACTGAAAAGTATAAACAGTTCAATAACAAGGATGAAACAAAAAAACTTAAAGGTAGAATGAGAAGCTGAGGTCATAGAAACCATATTATGCCCGTAACTTTATAATTAAAGATTTCCCCCTTTTTATGACAGAAAATTGGTTGCAAAATTTGTTCTGGAAATTTTATATATAATCTATGCCATTTCAGTGCCTAATTTAAGGAAAAAATTATCTTTGTACTGGTTATTAGGACTCTTAGTTTCAAACGATAAATACTAACAGGCACTAGCTTACGCAAGTGGGATCTTACTATGGTGCAAGAATATCTCACATAACTGACAACAGGTGTACATTTAACTCTCAGGAATTGCCTGGGAATGGGAACTTCAAGGCTTGTGCCTCTCTTTATGGCTGCTTCAATTTTCTCTCTCTCAAAATAAGCCTATTCTTATTTTCTTGACCATAAATACAGCAAATTAAAACAAACAAACAATCAAACAAAAGGAAAACAAACCACAAAATAAAATCAGAGAAAACATGGCTGCTGATGAATCCTGAGCTGACATGTTGTACCCTTTAGCAGATTTTTCTTTCTCAATCCCAATTTTAATTTCCTAGGAAGTGAACCATAAGTATCTCGGCAAAGTGATTATCCTTAGGGAATAGAATCTGATGAGCTTGCCTGGCCTGGTGAGAGAACAAGGTCATGGTGTGTAAAATGTCTGTCCAGACTGTCCCTGGCCAAGCTGTGGAAGCAAAGGAAAGGTGGTTCCCAAAGATGGCATGGAAAGATGGGACCAAATGACTTCCCTGGAGGAATCTGTTATGAATATAAACACTTTGCCTTAAAACTGTAGAGAAAACCAATGAGTTATCAGAGAAACCATTGAGTTAAACGAGTCTTGTGACTCTATACAACACATCTACCAGTTACACTGATCCATTTGAGAAGCCTCAAAATAATAAAACATGTCTGTATTGTCTTGCCACATCCTGTTCCCTTTCCACTAGCTACATGGTTAACAAAGCATTACTGCCTAGCAGTTTATGTAGTAATGAAGGGGAGAACCCCACATAGGAGGGACACACCGTGCTAGATTATGGTGGCCAATCTTTCAAGGCAGTCCTTCTAGATGAGCTTGAATTGAAATCACATTGACATTAGAGTCAGTTCAGGATAGCAGGCTCAGCAGAAGCAGCTGGGTGCCTGATAGGCAGAAGCATTTCCCTAAAGCCCAGGCAGTACCTGTTTCTGCAAAAATCACCAGTAGAGATGCTTCTGAATCAGTGCAGCTATAGCCAGATGCACAGAACCAGAGTTGTATAAGGAATGGGAATAAATTATATTTTAGGTCTGGAATGGCTTCTAAGGCCACTGCCTATTTTTTTCAAACTTCCCTGTATATTGTAAAAAAAAAAAAAAAAAAAAAAAGCCCCAATTACCTGAGGATAACTAATGTGATTCTGTACCATCAAACTTTAAGCCTAATCGATACACTTCTCAGGATCCAAACTAATACTGAAACTGAGCAAGACTGAAATGATTTAGCAGTAAATAATTTTGAAGGATGTTTTACTAGCAGTAATAATGAAAAAAAAAGTACTAGTAATAACAATGACAATAATACTAGCTACTTTTTATCGAGTGCTATATTCTAGTGGAGAGTACTTCAGGTATTAACTTAATCTTAGCCACACAATTTTCCTATGAGGTAAGTTCAACTTTTCATTTGCATTTTGCGAATGATGGATCAGGCTCAGAGAGGTTAAGTTTCTCAATATCCCACAGCCAGAAATTGATGAAGCCAAAAATGTGACTACAGAATCTGAGCACTTAACCACTTTGCTTAACTGCTTCTCCTATGGGATTTAAAAAATACATATAGTATTGAGAACAGATTGCAATTTTATTTTGAGAAACAGAGTAAAGTTCAATATAAAGACACTCGCATAGAAGACTCCCAGTAGCAAATGTGTGGTAACCTTTCCACATATTTTCTGAAATATTTGTCCTTAGATACTAATCCTAAAGTTTTTCAACATCTGGTTCAAATTATGCATTTTGCTTTATCTATAAAACTGTAAAATGTTATGTCATTAGCACCAAGCAAACATGTGTTCTTCATTATGTCTCATTCTATTCATATTGAAATAGTTATTAAAATAACATGACACAGTTTCTCTATTCTCTGTATTTGTGCTTTTTTAGTAGCAAATAAAGTGTTTTGTTGTTAGCATAAAAGGCCACATTGAAAATTTTGGAAAACTGCTTCTTTTATTTTGTTTTTGCAAATTATCAACTATGATAAAATATTAAAATGTTGTAACCCATAGTTATTAAAAACAATTCACACTCTAATAATAGTGTACTTCCAACTGTAATGAATTATTGTCTAAGAAAAATTGGAAAGCTTTTTAAGAAATAGCTTGTGTCTACCATTTTAGTAGTCTTAACATTGTAGGTCGCATCCTTTTCTCTGAAGAAAATTTTCCTTTTTTGATTTTTTTTTATGTTTTATTCTGGTCCATTTACCTTTCTTCTCCTCTAACTCACTCTATCTTAGTGCAGTTGTTTTTCAAAGAACAGTCTGTTATACTAGATTTTTGATATTTTATATTCATCCAGGAAGACAAAAGGTGTCACTTACTGTGATTTCATGATTGCACATAGCCCTAAGGAATATGGCCCTGTACTGACACTTCTCGGATTCAGTTTTCACTCCAGTTAGTAGATATGTGACCTTGGGTGGGAAATTTAATGTCTTCATACTTCAGTTTCTCTATCTGTAGAATTTGGAGGATCACAATACTTTGCCCGTAGGGATACTGAAAAGATTAATATGAGATAATATGAGTAAAATACATAGTGCGCTGTAAGCATTTAATCAACGTGGAATGTTTACTTGAGCCCTGATTCCTCAACCATACTCCAATTCCATATTTCTCTTCTCCCCACACTCCCAGCTCCAGACAAAATACTTACTGGTTGGGAATAAAGACTCAGTAATTAATAAGAATTGATAAAATACTTTTTAAGAAGAGCAGTGAAGTGATGTTTGGGGCATATAGACAGGAATACCTGACAGATGGCTGCCATGGTAATTTAGGCATGAAGTAGGGAGGGTCTGAACTAAGGAAATGGTAATAGATGTGGATGGAATGGTCTTTTGGAAATGAGCTTCACTGATTTTTAAGACTGCATGTGTAGGACAAGGGGAGAATAAATAAATAGGTTTATTTCCAGTGGTTGGAATACTGAATAATTGCTTAACAATCCCCTTAGTACAGAGAAAAAAAGATTGTTGAGAGAGGCAATGAGGGCAATAGTGGAAGAGAGTGTTAAATTTAGTTTTGGACAGCCTAAGGGTGAGATTTCTATAAGAAACCCAATCAATGCTACTCAATGCATGTATACACACACACACACACACACACACACACACATACATACACACATATATGTGCATATAGATGCATACACATATATACTGTAGGTGTATATATATATATATATATTATATACAAGTTCTAAACTATGTACATCTAAAACTCTATATACACTACTCCAAACTATTTCTTATATGGATACAACCATAGATTTATCACTTATTAGTACACAGATATGCATAAGATCACTTAGAAGGGAATTTGTAGAGTGAAAAGAAAACTGAACCAAGGAAAGAATGCTATATGACACCAACTATAAATAATATGTACAAGAAGAAGAGCCCAGACAACTAATTGAGAAGGAATGTTCAGAAAAATTGAGGAAAATTTTTGAGATGCTGTTTCATGAAACACTAGTTTCCTGGGAGCCAGGAATGAGTACATTTCAAGAGTCAGGATATGAAGCAATCTAAGAAGACTATATGCCATTGAAAAGAGAGAGGATCCCAACTTAAAAGTCTGTCTGAGATATGGCAATGTGGGGAGACTTGTAATTTTCTAACGACATTTTCCACTTGAATAGTTGAAGCCACACTGTAGTGAGCTGAAAAACAAATGGGAATTGGAATGTGGTAAATACAGGAAGAGGAAAATACTGCTTCTAGACCCTTAGCTATGAAAGAGAAAGATGGTGTAGCTCTAGTAGATTACAACTATGTAAAGGTCAAATAAAAATTTGTGTTTATTTTTGGAGATGATGAAAATGTTTACTCCTTGAAAGACACAATAGAGTGAGAAATTTAGAGCCACAGATGAATTATAGGATGACCCATAAAGCAAGATCCATGAAAATAGAGACGATGGGAAAGGAAAGATGGGGAAAAGAAAACACACACACACACACACACACACACACACGGGGGACAGAGAATATATCCATATATATAGATTATAGATTATAGATTACACATCCAAATGCAAAAACCACATTTCTGGAAGCAGAAAAAGATCATTATGTTTTGGATTTCTAGATTGAAAAATAAAATAGTGTTATAATTTTTGAGATATCAAGAGAGAAAATATAATGAATTAAAAACTGGGCTGGGGAAAACTTTGGCAGAAAGAAACAGGAAGCATGTAAAAACATAGAACCCAAAAAAGGTTCTATAATATTTTTTTTAATTATATGAAAGTAAACAAACATATAGAACCTAATATCTCCATTTGGTCCACTGGCTTACAATCTTGTTCATAACCCCTTGCACCAACGACCTGAGACCTGGATACTTGAGTGAAATAGATGTCTGTAGCTACTCATTCTTTTTTCTGGACTTTATTTTGAATATTCAGTTCTTAATAAGAACTTGCAACTTTAGTTTGTGTTGATAATTGAGCAATTATTTCAATCTTTTGTTAAAACTCTGTTGTTTTGGGATTTATTCTGAAAATAAGTGGCCTAGCATGTTTGCATTTTAGTTTGGGTAGGAAAATGAAAAGCAAACACCATAGTGAATATGGTCTTTGAAATTCTAAATCACCTAATGTTCATGCCCTTGTGCTCTGAAGTCTGTAAAAATACTGATGAAAAAAATGGCAACATTTTGCAAACCATGAGAAAAAGTAAACCGATCACTTTAGGGCTCATACAATAGCTTTCAAAATTTTGTTTCATCTGAATGCTTCAGGTCAAGTCCCTTTATAAACATTATCTTTTTAAAATGTTTTTTTTAATTTATTTGAGAGAGAGAGAGAGAGAGAGAGAGAGAGAGAGAGAACGCACATGAGTGGGGCAGGGGCAAAAAGAAAGGGAGAGAATCCCAAGCAGTCTTCATGCTGTCAGCACACAAGCTCCAACTCACCAACTGCGAGATCATGACCTGAGCCAAAATCAAGAGTTGCCTGCTTAACCACCTGAGCCACCCAGGTGCCCCAACATTATTATCTTTAATTCTACATTATAGGTGTTTCCATTGAACTTTTTCATGTTTGTGGTCTTTTTTCTTCAAACTTTATTAATGCTATTCTAAACTTGGTAACTCCTGCAACCTGAACAGGTCCAGAAAGAAAATAATTGACAACAAACCAGTATTATGTGTCTTCAAGGATACTTATCCTGGAAGTATGAATGGGCCTAATAGCCCTTGGACTTAATGTTAAATCTGTACTTAGGCAACTGCGAACAAGACAAATGAAACATATTTTAATATTCTGAATAATGCTTGATTTGAACAATTTGATTAAATATATTTGTAAAGTTCTCTATATTTAATTCAAAGATAGCATATACATGTTTATATATCATGTATTATATATAGTATACATATACACATATAAGGTTCATCAAATTGGTTATTTTTTGCTATTGGGAATGATTTTAATCTTTCTTCACATAACTTTTTCTAAGATTCATTAGGATTAAATAATAGTTTCCAACAAATTGAAGTGAGATGTTTTAAGAGAATTAGGAGTTAAGTCAATAATATTTCAACCCCTTTCTAATGAAATTTCCTATAATGAATAAACTGGTAAACTAAAAGTAAATAAATAAATTAGATAGGTGATAGCTAGCTAGCTAGATAGCTACATAGACAGATAATAGATAGATAGATAGATAGATAGATAGATAGATAGATGATAGATAGATAGATAGATAATATTTTCAGATTCCCTTGAAGGTGGATTTCCTTGCAGTTATGGTTCTTCTAAGTAGGTACAGATACATGAACTTACAAGGAGGAAGTGAGCAATGAAAAATATACAAAGAAGCAAGTATAGTCAGGGACTGGGAGATACTTACTGCACTAATGCCTTATCTTCATCTTTAGTACAAGTTCTAATATACAGTTTCTAACATCCTAAGTGCCTAATGCTATGATGAGCAGAGTTGGAGCTTACTTTCAAAGAGAAAAATATGGGACACCTGGGTGATCAATTGTTTTAAGTGTCAGACTCTTGATTTCAGCTCAGGTCATGATCTCAGCATTGTGGGATCAAGCCCTGTTGCATCAGCTCTACACGGGGTGGGGAGCCTGCTTAAGATTCTCTCCCTCTCTCTCTGTCTCTCATTCTCTCATTCTCTCATTCTCTCTCTCTCTCTCTCTCTCTCTCTCTCTCTCTCTCTCTCTCTCTTTCTCTCCCTCCCTCCCTCCCTCCCTCTGCCTCTCTCTCTCTCTCTCCTCCTATACCTACCCCTGTTTGCACACATTGTCTCAAAATACATTTAAAAAAAAGGGTGAGCTTTTCCTCACATTTATTGTTGCTGGACTTCTTGTAGATTCTTCTTCTAGCACTCTAATAAACCTCTTTCTACTTAAACTAGCCAGAGAAAGAGAACAAAAGACAGAGGCTAATAATGAAAGATAAACTTATTTAGGCTAAAAACTACACTTGGATTAAAAAGAGTATGCCTTGTTAGTCCCTAAGGACATGAGGGTGGGTAGAGGAAGGCCAAATCCTAGAAGGAAGGAGAAGAGAAGGTGGAAAAAGGGGAAGAGTTGGGGGAAGCAATAAGGAGTTGCGGGCATTGCGATCGCCTCAGAAATGTTGGTGAAAAGTTTCCATCATATTAACTGATGCTGGTGATAAAAGAAGGCTGCCTTTAAATTTGGGGTCACAGGCTATTAGAACTTGCTTATAGCATTCAGATACTAACTGGATCACTTCTGTGCTCCATTACCTCCTGTAGTGTCAAATGCCTAGACACCTTACCCAGTTCCCTACCATCCTGCCTCAGTATCCCAAGACTCCTTAAGGTTGCCTACTCTTATTTGAACAACAGCAGTTCAGGTGTAGCCAAATCTCCATCTGGGATAGCATATCCCTTACGTTTTATCCATTTTATATTTATTCTCTAAACACAGACATCTTTGAGACCAATCTGTAGGTCCATATCTCATCATGCTTTCTTTTTCCTTAGGGAAATACTCTGCATTCATTATCTATGCCATCCTATACATGGGTTGGTCTGAATCTTTAGCAGTTCTCTTCTCTTTTTCTCCAGCTATTTTAAATATCTGTCCTTCATAGGATCACCTCTAAATCTCCTCCACAAAGCCTTTCAGGACTACTCCAGCAGAGACTCTCTGTATTTATTGAATTGTATTTATAGCACCTATCGCCTGATCTACTTTTTTTTTTTAAATATATACATATAGGCTGCTTCTTATTTTCTTAATGCTTCATTTTTTGAAGTATCATCTCATTCAGTAGACTGTAAGCCCCTGAAGGGTGGAGACAAACAATATTTTGATTTTCTTTGATGCACTAGTGTCATAAATAATGAATGAAATATGGTAACAATGACAAAGTAATCATTCCAAATGGACACTTGTCATGATGATTGGACACAAAGAGACCAGAAGCATATTAAATTTTAGGCAACTGTGTTGCTGAAATCCCAAATGTTTGTCTCAAGGAGGTATGACAGTTCAATTTACAAATAAATCTCTGGGCCTTTAAAATTGTAACAGTAGGAAGCAAGCCATGGGTTTTATACAACCCCCAAGAAGGGCATACTGTTCAATACTCACCTCAGATACAATCAGGAGATCTTGGGCAAGGAAAATTCTCTCAGAGGTCAAAGTCAGGGCCTTGCAAGAAAATGAGCAGGTGATAATCTATGCAAGAGATGAATCAAGGCCTATCATACTGGCTAATCAAGAAACAAATTCCACTGCTAGAGCCAAGTCTCAAGGCTTTTTTATTAGGTGGCATTTGACTGCTATGTATTTCTCATTCTTCCCTTATAGTAATTTAATCTACAAGTCACAAGAACCACCCCCAACGTAATGTGCACAGATCTTCATGTAACTCAGAGATCCTGGGCCTTGAGGTCTGTGTAGAAATCCTATGAGAATTTTGGGGTGGTTTTCTTTGAGAGAAGGTTGTGTTTCTTCCATATATGGGGGGGTGGAATAAGGGGCATGTTGATGTTTGAGTGGGCAAATATGCAGCTGGTTGCCTGCCCAATATTCATTCTCCTTTTCTTGCCAACAGAACCCTGGGCATTGTGCCCAGATGAAGATAAAGATAAGAGAGCAAATGGAGATTTAAACAGATGTTGTGTGAAGATTCAAGATAAGGATTTTTTTTCTTCCCCCTGTACATCTTCCTTTCTAATGCCTCATATGAGAATATTATGTGTGTTAAGAGTTCCCAAATAACCCTCAGATTTGTTGATTTGCTCAAGGGACTCACAGGAGCCAGGAGTTCTTATTTTCATGGTTATAGTTTATTATAGCAAAATGATATAGTACAACATTATCAAAGAAAAAAAAAAGGTTCATGGGACAAAGTCTAAAGGAAACCAGTCTGAAGCTTCCCAGATTCTGCTTTCTGTGGGGTTGCATAGCATGTGCTTAATTTCCCTAGCAACAATATATGAAAACATGCACACAGTGTTTTCTATCAGGAAAGCTCACCTGTGCCCAGACCTAGGACCCCAGGGCTTTCAGTGGGGATTGGTCACGTGGACATACAATGCCTACAGGACTTGCCACAGTTCCTCCAGATCCCCAAAGCAGGTGTTCACTGTAAATCACACTTGCACAGGTTATCTGGAAAAACTGGTACAGCATGGTTAAAGGCTCCAAGCCTACAAAACACTTTCATCAATTAGAACATTCAAAGACCTCATTTGTTAGGAGCAGCTGAGGGCCAATCCATTCACAGACAGGTCCAGTGTTGGGCCTGCTGTGCAAGGTTTGAGCAATACAGGCCTGCTTAGTTAACTCCTTCTTGCACAGATGGCTATCTTGTGATTTTGGGGGTGGAACCTAGGGTAAACTTAGATGTCTTTCTAGATGCAAAAATCCAATCCTAGCCTGCCTAAATCTTCATTCCATGTGTGTGTGTGAGACAGAGAGTGACCTATCTTGTACATGAAAGCTACTGTTAACACATCTTCATTATCATTGACTGAATCCAATTTTCAATTCTTAACCAACACTAAAGTGAATGATGATGGTACTTCATTTTCTCAGTTTAAAAATGACGACTATAAAATGTTCTTTGAATAAGATTTTATTCATTGATAGCTATCACTCAGCTAAAAATTAAAGACATATTTTTGCATTTTCTATGAAGAATTTCATCTCTATAATTTCTAATGCTCATTACCACTTTGGGTTGTGAAAGAATAGAATAAAGGGATCAGGAGTTACTCTACCGGGAATCTTGAAAAGCACAATTTTGCTTTCTGGACCAACATTGGCTTATAATGACTTAATGTAAAGAGAAATAAAAAAATGATGTTCATATGATTCTGAATGCCCGCACAGCTGGTATTATCCACTTTATCTCCTTTATCTCTTTCTTTACCTTCCCCTCTTCTTCATTACATACTTGGAGTCCTTAGGTTCTGCTTTACTCAGAATTTTGATAACTACAACAATGGCTTGCCTGCATGACTTTCTGATTAATATTATTTGGCTTTAAGGAAACTATAAAATGCAGGCTCCATTATAGAACCTATAATCCTGCATCTTGTTCCTTAGACTCTGCTCTAGGAGTAGAATTATTCCGAGTATCACCTGAAATGACATCAGAAATAAATTGAGAAAAAAGACTTGTGAACTCAGAACTTCCTTGGAGAGTGATCATGATAAATTACTCAGAGGTTGCAAGTCTTCTCTAAAGAATTTTCAAAAGGAAGTTTATGGGCCTTGGGGCCCATACCTGTTATCATACCTCATAACAGCAATTCATTATAGATGTAAATGTAGATATAGATTTATATCTATATATTAATATAATATATAATAACATTATATACAATATATAAGTATAATACATACAGTATAATATATAACACATTATAAATAATATAAACATATCATTTTTATTTCGATGCTTGTCATTTTAATGTTTACCCTTAAATATATATTTTAAATGTTTATGGAGATTTTCTTTCTGGAAAACTTCTGATTTTGATCATATTTTCTTTTTTTTTTTTTCAAGTTTTTTTATTTAATTTGAGAGAGAAGCAGTAGGCAGAGAGAGAGAATACCACGTAGGCTCTGTCTTGTCAGCACAGAGCCTGACACGGGGCTTGATCTAATGAACTGTGAGCTCATGACCGGAGTCAAAATCAAGAGTCAGACGCTTAAATGACTGAGCCATCCAGGAACCCTGATCATCTTTTCTAATTCTTTTTAGTCCAAATGTGCTTCTTTGAGCATAATCAAGTTTGATTTTGGAGAGGGGCAGTAATATTCCCAGAAAATGACGAAAAAGTAAAAATAACAGCCTTACACTATCTAATAGTTGAATATTACCCAAAAAGTACTCTATCAATTGTCTTTGATTTTAAAACTTGGCTGTGATTCAGTGGAAAGAATACTGTCTATAAGTTTCAGAAATATTTTCTTATTGCAAAAAAAAATCTAAAATAACAAAAAAAAACCCTCCTCTGCCTAAAAGTATAAAAATTTCTCAAATGTAAACAAATAATAATGTAAAGAAACAAACAGAGCCTAGCAAATATAAGGTGCTCAATGAATATTTCTAAATGAATGAAGGACCAGGTGATTGAGAGACATTTTACCTCTTGGCCTGTATCATGGGCCAGTTCTTCCTAGCTAGTTATTAACCCAGGGCTGAGATGAGCAACCACAATATAGTTTATTGAACCTTATAAATGCACTTTAAGGTTTCCACATTGTTCCACAGATTGTGGATATTAAATTTGTGAAGAATTTTAAATAAAATAATGTCAATGTCTCTCTGAATTAGTAACAAGTTTTTTATTGTTGTTGTTGCTGTTTTAATTAATTAACCTTTCAAGTAACTTCCTGAATTTTCAGTCAACTCAGGATGCAATTTTTGCTCTTCTACTCATGTTTTTCCTTTAAATAAATGGTCTTAGTTTAACCATGCTCAAAAAGATGGTTCAGCCATGTTTCAAAAATGTAAAATGTATATTTGAACTACCTGTATTCAATCATAACATTCAAAGAAAGTTTCATGCAGAATCCATGCCTTACTTTGTGGAGAGCTCAATAAAAGTCCAAAATTAATGGGATGAAATGAAGCACAGAATATGGCTCTCAGACCCAAAATGGCCTGGTTCCTCAGTCTAAGATGTAAAGGTCAAATTATAATGCCATGCCAATATATTTTGTAAAG
Organism: Leopardus geoffroyi; assembly: GCF_018350155.1. Lineage (NCBI taxonomy): Eukaryota > Metazoa > Chordata > Mammalia > Carnivora > Felidae > Leopardus > Leopardus geoffroyi. Next base: position 31,254,481 of record NC_059333.1, read on the forward strand.
TATACTGAGGGTACTGCATTTAGAGAAGTTAATCTGCATGACAAAAATTTGACAAGAACAGAAGTTGGCACAAAAATCAATACATTCATGTGACAAGCACTGCAATAAATAATAGAAATGAAGAACTGGGTATATTTAGCTCTGTTTTATTACAAATTAAAGTCAGACTAATACCTCATATTATTGGCTAAGAGCAGCCTGCTCAAAAAATGCAGAAAATTGTAAGCCATACATTAGCTAATTTTAGTTTTTACTCATTCTCAAAAATAATAATTGAAAAACGTTTCTGACCTTGGCTTTTATATATGAAGTACAATACCTGTGTGTATCTATAAATTGGCTAGTTTTTAAATAACATGAAAATAATCTGGCCATAACGTACATAACGAGAATTCACTCAGCATGTACATCACACTTCATCATGTAAACCCAGCAACACCTCTTCCCCCTGGGATCAGCTTTATTTTCATACTACATTTCACAAATAAGGAAACTGAGGCATAAAAATCATTAACCTGTTTTGTGTAGGTCACAAGAAAAAATCTGTGCCAGATATCAAATTATGATCTTTAGCTGCTGGAGGCAGGATTCAAGATCAATCAGTCTTTAATCTCCTGAAGTTTTATTTCTTGGGTCATGTCACCATGGATATAATTGCTGATGTACATAGACTAAGGGATTTTCTGTCAGGGTGATTTTCCCAATTACTCAGTCACAGCTATGAAAAACTAGCTCTAGTTCCAAGAATAGCATTTCAATGGCTTAGGGACAAATGGGTATGCACACAAATATAGGCATGTACATTTTCAAAATTAAAGGAAGTTAAGTATGTAAAAGAGAAAGCTCACATACAAACCTAGAGCAGTAAACTTTTCTCTTTGTGTACATATACATTCATTCTGATCTTGTCCATGGCTATCCTTAAAACTGGAGTATTTAATCAACCATAGACATGACTACTGAATGTTTTGAATTATCCAGAACAATCTTAATCGAATATAGTTATATTCTTTAAAAAAGATAGTTTGTTGCATATTTAAATAAACATGTCATTTATTAAAATGTAAATGCATTTTTGAGATTTTCCATTTGCAGAAATCCATAAATATTAAAAATGTCTTTGACAGACATTACATCCAAATTTTAAGTTTATTATCATTAGAGAGTAGTGAAGCCAGGGAAATTATATATTACATTTTCCAAACTCCCAAATACATCTTAATTGCTTTGGGTAAAATGAAGACAACTTCAAAAGCAAAGTATAGAAGTGTGAAAAGCAGTTTAAAGGAGATAGAGATGATAAAGAACTGCCTTGGTGATTCTTTTGGGAGATATTGTAATAATTTTATCTAGCATCTGTCGTCTCTTAAAATATGATATGATGTCAGAAATGATGAGTCCCTTATATTCCCAGATCAGAACACTAACTGCAACATACTGCCTAAGATGGTTCTGTCCTGAATTTGATAAAAAAAAAAAAAAATTCAGGGACATTGTCTCTCTTATTACTGGAAATAAATTGAAATACAGAAAGATATATGTTTACAAAATTCATCCCTGTATGTGAATATCTATACATAGATGAATATGGATAAATATGATTAACAATACAGACATTTCATATATATTTGTATTATATTTCTTTTAATTCAAAGGTCAATTTCTTTTAATGAAATTTCACCTTTTTTTAAGTTTTTTTTTTTTTAAAGTCTATTTAAGCAATCTCTAAACCCAACATAGAGCTTGAACTCATGACCCTGAAATCAAGGGCCGTATATTCCACTGACTAAGCCATCCAGGCTCCCCTGAAATTTCACCTTTGCAAGCACATCAAATTACATACTTCCTTGAGATTTTGCCCTCATTAAAAACGTACTTCCTTCCTATATCACCTCTCTCTCTGTCTCTTTTCCTCTGCCTGTTTCTGTCTCTCTCTTTCATCGTGCCCCCTTTCAGATTTGAAAGCAAGCATCCCCATTAAGCAATTTGAATCAACTAATCACACCAAGACTTCTGAAATCCCTGAATATTGGGTCTACATAATATTGTATTATTTTATGTTAATTAATACTTTGTACTATATTGTCAGATAAAGGCATTAAAATTTGTTAAAATAGCATACAATTATTCTATGTTTAGAAAACATGGGGTAGTGTTGTAACCTTGTGCCCTTTAGAAAAAAAAATGAATGTACAAAATTATGATTAAGAAAAAAATTTGAATCCTATTATAATGCATTGGGCTTTATATTCTCACCTTTGAAAATTTTAATCCAGATTGTATTCTGATATTGCCCACAGTCAAGAACCAAGAAATCTAGATTGTCATTTTGTGGTCACCAAATATTTTTAGTTTTCCCACTTTTTGTTACATAGTTCCATTGTTTTTTGTTTTGTTTTGTTTTGTTTTGTTTTAGCATGAGTTTTGGTCCTGTGACTTGCTTCTAAATGTGAACAACAGTGATGAATGAAGAACCCAGGCTTAATTTGCCAAGTTGTCTTCTTACTGATGATTTTTTTTTCCCTTTCTGATGATTTTGAAAGCTTCTTTCAGTATGGCTCTTCACATAAACACAGTGAGTAAAATGTTCTAATAATCTAGATTGGTCACATGAGAGAGAAATAACCTTTTGCAGGATTAAAATAGTGATAAGTTTGAAGACTGAAACAAGTATCCTATAGGTAAATACTTAGTACACAGGAAGCATGAAATAAATGCTCAATAAATGTGTTTTGTAATTCATAGTCCAAATAATATATTTCATTCCAAAGTAAGAAGAAACTTTAGATATCAATTCTAGGTCCTAAATACTTATTTTTCCAAATAAGTGGGCAAAGACAGATATTTTTTAATTGAAATATAATTGATGTTTTTTCATCAATATCTTATAGTTTTCTGTATGTATAGCTTTTACTTCCTTCGTTAAATTTATTCCCAAGTATTTTGCTGTTTTTTCATGCTATTATAATTGTGACTCCTTTCCTAATTTCTCTTTGAGGTAGTTTTGTTTTTTTTTTTTTTTGCTAGGATATAGAAATGCAACTGATAATGCAACTGATTTTTGTATGTTAATTTTGTATCCTGCAACTTTACTGAATTCATTTATTAATTCTAACACTGATTGTGGTGGAGTCTTTGGAATTTCTATTCATAAGATCATGCTATCTGCAGACAGAAACAATTCTACTCCTTCATTTCCGATTTGGATATATTTTGTTTCTCTTCTTACTTAATTGCTCTAGCTAAAACTTCCAGTACTATGCTAAATACAAGGGGCAAGAGTGGGCATCCTTGTTTTTTTTCCCCCTGATCTTAGAGGAAAAGCTTTCAGCTTTTTATCAGTGAGTGTGATGTTAGCTGTGGGCTTGACACAAATGGCTTTATTATGTGAGGTATGTTCCTTCTATACCCAGTTTGCTGAGAGTTGGTGAATGGTGAAAGGGAGTTGAATTTTATCAAATGACTTTTTTTCTGCACCTATTGAGATGATCATACATTTTTTTCTCCTTCATTTTGTTAATGTAGTGTATCAAATTGATTTCTGTATGTTGAACTATCCTTGCATCCCAGGGATAATCTGATTTTTTCACAGTGTACAATCCTTTTATGGTGCTGCTGACTATGAGTTTCTAGTGTTATATTGAGAAATTTTGCATCTATGTTCATCAGGGAAACTGGCCTGTAATTTTCTTTTCTTGCAGTGTCCTTGTTTGGCTTATTTGGCTAAAACGAGTTTGGAAGTATCCTTTTCATTCATTTGTTTGAAAAGGATTGGCATTAACTTTGTAAATGTTTGGTAGAATTCATCAATGCAATCATCTGGTTCTTGGCCTTTCTTTGTTGGGAGATTTTTGATTATTGATTTCTTATAGATCTATTCATATTTACTATTTCTTCATGATTCATTCTTCCTAAGTTGTAGGTTTCTTGAAATTTATTCATTTTTTTTTCTACTTTTCATTTTTCAATAGTGAGCATGAGAAAGCTTGGACATGTGGGTATCATTGATTTGAAGACTACTTTTTTTTTTTTTAATTTTTTTTCAACGTTTATTTATTTTTGGGACAGAGAGAGACAGAGCATGAACGGGGGAGGGGCAGAGAGAGAGGGAGACACAGAATCGGAAACAGGCTCCAGGCTCTGAGCTGTCAGCCCAGAGCCCGACGCGGGGCTCGAACTCACGGACCGCGAGATCGTGACCTGGCTGAAGTCGGACGCTCAACCGACTGCGCCACCCAGGCTCCCCTGAAGACTACTTTTTAAACACTTGGAAGTTTTTCAAAACCAATAATATATTTGCCAAGTGATCCTTTCCCCTACATTTTAATCTTTGTTCAACTTAAAAGGAACTTTGTCCATATGCTAGTTCAGATTCACTTATTTTAAATTTATGAAATTGATGGTAGTTACTTGACACACAAGGAGCTTTTATATTAAGCTTCTCTAAATTTTATACCAGTAAGAACCCTGGTTCCTATCCAGCCTCAACACTCACCACAACTCTCCAAGAAAAATCAGATTTAATTCAAATATCTTTAATTCAAAAACATATTCTTTTGATAAACTGACCCCTTTGTCATTGTATAATGACCTTTTCTGTCTCTTGTTACAGATTTTTACTTATAATCCATTTTGTCCAGGGACGCCTGGGTGGCTCAGTTGGTTACGTGTCTGATTTCTGGTCAGGTCATGATCTCACAGTTTGCCAGTTCGAGCCCCACATTGGGCTTGCTGCTGTCAGTGCAGAGCCCACTTTGGATCCTCCGTCCCCCTCTCTCTGTGCCCCTCCCCCAACTCGCGTGCACATGCGCAGGAGCGTTCTGTCTCTGTCTCAAAAATACATAAACATAAAAAATATCTATTTTGTCTGATAGAAGTATAGCTATTCTTCCTCTCTCAATTTCCACTTGCAAGGAATATGTTTTCCCATCTCTTCACTTTCAGACACACACACACACACACACACACCATAGTGAAGAGTAACTCATCCTTGAAACTTCAGTGCAAACTTTATTCAAATATTGCTTTAGTCAGAACACCATCAGTTTAGACAGATTCTTGTTCTCTATTTTCCTCTAATGTCCTGCCATGCATTTCTTATGGTTTTTGTGACACATAATTGGAGTTATTGATTTTCTTTCTCTTTCTTTTTTTTTTTTTTTTTTCTTTGCTGATTACTCTGAGCAGGTTTGATGATTCACTCATTACTGTATTCCCAGTGCCTAACACAATGCTGGAAAATAGTTAAAACATAATAAGTGCCATTTAAATGAACAAATTAATAGAAATGAATGAATTTTACTTCACTATCTATTGCCCCTAAAGTTTCTCTTTCAAGTCATCAATTCATTCAACAAATAATACTTGAGCAAAATATGGAACAAGAGGATGTGAATAGCTTATATAGATAAAAAAAAATCTGACATATTAGTTTTCATATTGTATCTATTAACCTTTGTTAGGTATCTTGTTTGTGGCATCCTGTTTAAAATTAAAGACAGAGAGAGAGAAGAAATACTCCAATTAAGAGATAGCAGGCATTGTGGATATTCTTAATAAATTGGACTTCTGTGGACAAAAAAGAACTTCTGCTTTTAGTTATTGTCTTTTGGAGCTATGCTAGTGTATTAATGCATATATTCAAATAGTGTTCAGTCTCTAAATTTAGAGGGTGTATCTTTATGTTTTAAGTCAGACTTTTATGACTTGAATTATATTTTTGTACCTTGTAGTGTTGGCTGTCTTCCAAGAGGACAATGGGCAATGTTCTCATTAAGCTGGAGGATGGGGCTATCTCCTAAATCATTGATTAAATATTTGAAAAACACTGGGTCTTAGAACAGAGACCACAGTGGTATGGCTCTCAATATGTAACCCTAGTTTGTCACATAATCACTGATAACCACCTATGAATATAAACTTTCGTACAATTATACATTAACCTTACAAAATATTCCAAATTTCTTGGTGAAAATGACATGTAAATCTGCATCAGGCCTTTCTAAAACCTAGATATATTAAATGTCTTGTTCGATTTTAGCTATCACTGTCATAGAGAAATTAAATTGTTCTGGGGTGATTAATTTTCATAAAATCATATTAAGTTATGGTTGAATACTGTGCTTTTCTAGGTATTTGCTAGCTAATAATTTTATGATTATATCTAGTAGCTGTCCAAATATCAAAATTAGTCTGACTCATCTTTACTTAAGATAACTTTTCTTATTATATTCCTTAAATTCTACACCTTCATTTTCTACTGCAACATGTCCATCCCATCTGGTCATACTTCTTAAACCTTTTGTTTCCTTTTCTTTCCTTTGCTTACTGCCTGTCCCCAAATTGGCTCCCTACTTGATCCAAACTAGCTCAGTCCTACTCTCACAAACTCACCAGATTTGTATTTGTTCCTTTGTTTAATTGTGCCCTTTTCAAGGCTTATTATTTTGATAATAGAAACATTTCTGCATCCATAGCGTCCTGCAAAGAGACTGGTATATGTAGAGAATCAGTAAATAAATGCTGAAGGAATTTATTCTCGGACTTTTCCTTAAATATCACTTCCATTTATTTGCCTTTCCCTCCAAACAGATTGTATCTGGCTTCTAATGCACTCCCCTAGGAATCCATAGCGACAGAAACCATTTGCACATTCCTTGCTCCCTGCAAGTGGCCAGAATACAGTCATTCCACCCATGTCTTTTCTTCAGCTCATACTGACAAGGTTTGCTTTCTGTCCTTTAATACAGTCCTTTAGTAAGTTGCTCAGATTTTTTTTCTTTCTGCAGTGATTTCATCACCTGGTCTACATTTTCACTCTCTGCCTTATCTCTTGCAAAGTTTATGACTATGTGGTAGAATTGAATCAGTTCACAGGTTCAACTCTAGTAACTTAATTTCTACTGGCCACAAGCACGGCCATAGAGCCTTTCAAAGTCATAAACACTGATATTTTTTTTTTCTCATGTATGACACATTCTTATTCTGCATCTAAGCATGCTGATATAAATATTACTACATTTAGATAATGTTTTTGGAAATTCTCTTAACATGAAGAGGGTTCAAAGAGAGCTTGAATGCTCATTTTGCAATCAGGGAAGCTACAGTGAGTGGGAGATTTGACAAAAAGGAACGTAACTATTCCATGGACACCAGTAAAATTTCCTTCAAATAACTTCATCTGAATCCTTTCCCAACTCACACCACAACCCCCACATCTAATGAATGCAAACTTACTTCCTTGAGATGTAATTCAATGCCATGAATGTTTTTTGAGGATCTTTTATTGACAAGACATAGTTCTAGGAACTTGGCATACATCTGTGAACAAAGCAGATAAAGTTGCCTGCCACTTTGACATTAAAATCCTTTGCTTTCTTAAAAATAAGACGACAGACCCCCAAATGGAGTCACTCGTGCTAAGCCTCATGTCACCAAACCAATACTTAATTACAGTTTCAGATATCCCAGAAAAGGAATCTTAAACTAGTCAATCAAGAATTGCCTAATCAGCAGTAGTTAGCTAATCTGCTGATAGAACCCTGCCATCCCCTCAAGAAAAGTGATCTTACCGTTACCAAACCACTTTTTTTACCTGGTATAACTTCTTTGTTCCTGCTCTGCCAATAAGTCTTTCATTTTGTACATCTCCTTGAAGTTATTTTCTGTCTGCTAAATTGGATGTTCCTGATTTATGAATCATTGAATAAAACCAATAAGATCTTGAAAATTTACTCTGTTGAATTTTGCTTAATATCTTGAATTCTCCTGCATAATGTATCCTATTTTGTCTTGTATTGTACATATTATTTATAATTTTATGAGTTGCTGTGTTCAATAGAATCTTGGAACAAGAAAAATCTTGTCATTTTCTACCTTAACTAACATCTCAAGCCTCAATTTTCTCTTCCATGATAAAAGCATATAACCTTATAAGGTGTGTGGGCAGGTTAAACAAGTAAATGTTTAGAGTATCTTGGATAGTGCCTAGTACATAAAGCATTCTGAAATTAAAAAAAATAATCATTATTAGTATTGATATTTTAGTAGTAGGAGTAGTACTAAAAATTATGCACATATAATCCATTATAGGTTTTTATATTATCGATATTTTTGCATAGCATCTCTCTACCAAAGAGTACCCCCTAAGGTCAAGGATCCACCCCCCACTCCCCTGTTTTGTGAAGTTCTATGTGGTTGGAATATTGTTGGCATTCAAGACTTTCTGCACATTGAATTTAAGTAAAAAAATTATAATTTCATCTTAATAAATGTCATATTTTAATTTTTCTCAGATTTTTCTAAAATACTCTGTTTTTAATTCCTATCTATTCCTTAGAAAATACCTGGAAAGAAAATTATGAGATTTTAAGGATCTAAATATCATTAAGTTTAGAAAGGACACTCTCCTAAGAAAGCTGTAATTGATTTTCTGATTGTAATTGAGATTTACTTAAAGGATGGACAGATTATGATTCATATGAAAGTTTCAGCACTGCTTATTGAAGTGAAATGTAGAACATTATTTTAATGTCTAAACCTAGATAGTCATTTATCTAGAGGCAAACCTGAGAAATGAATGCATTGGAGGTTATCATAAGTACATTTTTTTTATTTTTTTTATTTATTTTTTTTTTCAACGTTTATTTTTATTTTTGGGACAGAGAGAGAGCATGAACGGGGGAGGGTCAGAGAGAGAGGGAGACACAGAATCGGAAACAGGCTCCAGGCTCTGAGCCATCAGCCCAGAGCCCGACGCGGGGCTCGAACTCACGGACCGCGAGATCGTGACCTGGCTGAAGTCGGACGCTTAACCAACTGCGCCACCCAGGCGCCCCAGTACATTTTTTTTTAAAGAAAGGTAAAAATCATCCAGTTTGAGGATACTGAAATCTAGCCTCCCACATTTCCAAAAGCCTGTGGATTCCATATTTGGTATGCTAATGACTAATCAAATCACAATCAGTATGCATTTTAAACCACAATTCAAATATGGATCTTCATTTGGTGATGTAACTACATGATAATAATTATGGAAATTTCTTTGGATGAAGGGCAGCAAATATTAGTACAACTAATGTGGTCCTTATTTTATTAGGTACTAACTGCCTCAATCTGCCAAATGCTGCTAAGGACGCTGCCACCTACTGTCATATATATATACATATATATATATATAGATATTTCATTCTCATTGCTGAAAAAAACAAGAAAAGAACAACATTCATTATAAATGAGCCAGCTATCTTTGACATAGTCCGTAATGGTTTAGCTATGCTCTTCTAGATAACTTTATGATAATTACATAACCATATGGCTCAGGCTGTCTTGCTTCAGTACTCTAGCTTGTCATTACAAATATTTCGAAGTGTCTTCCATATGCATAGTAATACATTTGAATAAACAAAGAATCAAATGACCATTGTTGCTTGGAACCGTTCTTTAGGCTTTTCAACAAGCTGGTAAATGAGCTTTTCTCTCAGAAAGTATGAGATTTGTTTTGCAATACAGACTGATGATGATAGCCTGTCTCTGAAGGAGTTAAACTTGGCTGCTACAGAAGGTAGTGTTTTATCTGTGTAAGAGCCATTTACTGCACTGTCTTCCACCTGGAATTAGAGGTAGGCGAGATAATCTTATCAATGGTTCAAAGCAAATTCTTCAGATTTTAAATTATGAGATAGCACTACAAGTTGCAGAGCAGTCTCTCCTAAATTATTTCAAATTACTCCCACAATTCTGTAAAGTAGATTAGACATTTGTCAGATGAGAAAACTGAAAAATATAGAGCTACATTACCCTGGTTATTTGTCTTTATGGAGAAGCTCCCCGATTATTTTATTTTTAATCAGGAAGTTATATTTTTTCCTTGTAGGATATTAACATATATTAACATACACTATATAAAACAAAGTTCAAACACTAGAGAAATGTATAATATAGGAAGAGAAGGTCCTCATAATGCGCCTTGCCTTACCAAGAGCTGTTTTTAATTTCTGTTGTTTTCTATATTTTCTGCATATATTTTCATTTCTTTACTATTAACAAAATGCAGCATTAAATGAATTCTATTTTGTACATAGTCTGAAAGAAACTTGTTTCCTCTCATTCCCAATAATCTTTATACTTTATTTTCTGTGCCTGTATGTGTATGTGCTTGGATCATTGTCAATTTTTTACTACTAATCATAACATCATAATAAGCATTCTTATGGCAAAATTTTTCACTCTCAGGTAAACTTATTTTTTTAATTTAAAAAACATGAGTATGTATCAATAAGCAATATTATATATGTTATTTTATATTAATATTATATATGCTAATTTTACCTAAGCAAGTCTTAACAATATATGATAATTATTGACTAAATATTGGGAGCTGATCTGAGGAATTAAGATCATATTTTTAAAAGTTATTTTCTGTGGATTCCTGGGTGGCTCAATTGGTTAAGCATCAGACTCTTGATTTTTGCTCAGGTCACGATCTCAACGTTTCATGAGTTCAAACCCCACATCAGGCTTCGGGCTCGTAGCACACAATCTGACTGAGATTCTCCTTCTTTATCTGTCCCTCCACTGCTCACACTCTATCTGTCTCCCTCAAAATAAATAAATAAACTTTAAAAAACAAAGTTATTTTCTGGAAATGCCTTTATAACCTATTTGAAGTAAATTGGTCAATTTGTATATATTTAACTAATAAGTAAATCAAGTGAAAACATATTTACTGAGTATTTACCATGGAAAATTTGCAGGCCACATACTCATAGAAGAGAAGAAAAGAGAAAATGGGACTTATTTAATCTCTATTATGCTCCATTCACTGCATTAGACATTTTTTTCTGCCATTTAAAAATCTATAGACAATCCTGCCATGTCAATGATTTTTTAATTGATAAAAAATCTAATGCTTGAATTGGGAAAATAAATGAATAAACCAAAAAAATAAAGCCCAAGTTTACAAACTTTTTCAGTGATAAAGTTGAGATTTGAATCAAAATCTCTGACACTAAGGTTACATTCTCATCACACCATACTGTACAAGATGTGAGGCAAAAACATTTAGTATTTTCTGAATATATGGTCGATTATCTACTTGTTTGCTTGTAAATGATATATCTATACACAGATATAGATACGATATATGGTTGCTTATAACACAATGGGTCTCATGAATTTAATAATACATTTTTTCCTGTAAAGAGGAATATAACTCAGCTGATTGATTTTTTTCCATGTGCTAGATTAGATAAAGGTGTCAATTTTGCAAATTTAGATGGAGACATCTTAGAATCCAAATATTAAGTTTCTGTGAACAGCTAAAAGTGGAAATGTAATCTCTTTACTAAGTCTAGGTTTCCACTGGCAATGTGGAGAATGTTAAAAGGGACATTAATAAAACACTTTGCAGAGCAAAACAATCAAGGGGGATTTGCCAGGAATTAGAGTAACATGATGAAGCATAACACAGACAAAAATTACTTGAGTTTATTTATTACAAATAACTCAGAATGGTTAATGAGGACTCCTATCATGTTCTGATAAATTTTAAATCATCAGTTGAGCTCCAAGCCCCTATTTATTGTAAGTGCATCTATACTTATAATCACAACTGCTGGTTTGTCTTCCATACTTTGAAACTGCCAATAAATATCAGGAATTTATATTTGCCACAGAAAGCTCTTCTATGAAGCATTGTATGTATTTATTTCACTTTAAGGAACAGTAGAACTCTTATGGACAGTTTAGTTGTATGTTGGATAGTCTCCTCTATGACAGTAAACTGTATGTCTATATCAAGTGAACTAATACAGCCCAGATGCCAGATATACACACACAGAGCATTTGTGTGTGTGTGTGTGTGTGTGTGTGTGTGTGTGTGTGTGTGTGTAAGTAAGCATTCATTGCAAAGATGTGGAAAGCTTATTCCCCAGGAAGTATTTACTTACCACAACATCAGGTTTATTTTACCACCTGCACATTTATTAGAATAAAATCCTATATAAAGGAAATATATCCAAACAACATAAGGTAGAAGGAGTTAACCATAAGTATCCTCTAGAAAAATGTGTTGAATTTCATTAAAATAAGGCACCATCACATGTATCCAATTATGACTAAATTATGTAACTTTAAATAATCTTTCCCTTCCACAGTTGTGGAAAAACGCCACTATACATTGAAAGCAGAGGGATCAAAGCCTCGGTAAAGTTTGCCAGAACTTTGTTCCTTGTTTTCACTTATCTTTAACAGTATGCAACATTAAGCCAGACTGTATGCATTTTACAAATGAGTTTACCACCTGTGAGCATCTTGTATATATTGGCAAAGCCACAACCTATTCTTGGCTTTCAATAGAAAGTTCTCACCCACCAAATTTTCTGGATTCTGGAAGACCTCAGAGTTTTACAGAAATTTAGGGACCTTCCAACACAGAGAAACACTTTGGAATGGGGCAGAATATGCTCTAGTTCATTGTGGAAACCAAGGAAGGAGGAACTGGAAGTTGTTTATGTAGAAATCATCTCATTTGCCTTTATTTTACTCTTTGCATTTTATCACCTGAAAAATATACCAACCATAGGGTTCGCAGCTTATGTGAAAATAGAAGACAATGTACAAGGACAAGAGAAGACATTTTATAGGAAAAAGAAACCCCTCAGATTGTGCCTCTGATAAACTTGAGGAGCAACTGAGCAAATCCTTAACCTCTGGAAGTGCAGTTTAACACCACTGGGGGATTACTTAAGCCGATGTATGTAAAAGCATCTAGGACACAGTTAACTGGTTCAGGTAGATACTTAATTTTAAAAGGTTATAAAAAAGATTCCAATAAACTGATTTCATATTACATTATAGCAGCAGAGCTAGAATATGAGCTTATGTAGTGTATTACTAAAGGACATGCTAGAATATCTTTGATGATGAGTTTGTTCTTGGTGGGGGGGTGGGGGGGTGTGGGGAGGAAACCGTTGCAGCACTTTTTAGGAGGTCATTTTGTTAGGCCTGAACATTGTAAAACAAGTTGTTTATAATCTGGATATAAATTATATATCACAAGAATTGAATATTCACGTGTTATTAAATTAATTGATTATAAGAGAGTGTTTCTTTGAATTGATGCCATGATTCTGTTAGTTTTGCTCTTTGGAAAGAATATCAGCCAGAAAGATTTTGAATGCACAAAGTAGATTTAAATAGTTGCTAAGGATGCCATTACAATTAAGGGACAGTGGCCTGACTGCTCTGTAGCCTTTGATCTGGCATCAGGCTCTCTCTGAGAATGTGCAGTTAAAGCCCACATGTTCATCATAAAGTGTCTAGGCCCTAAGGAAACCTGACAGCCACTTTGACAGAACTTTTGCATTAAGGTCTTGAGTCTTTGCCTGGTATTACTCCCCTTTTAGACTGTAGTGACCAAATTCATCAATGCCTGAGATCTCAAGAGTCCAGAACAATTTATCCAATTTTTACCACTCGCTGAATAGACGTCCAGAGATAAATGTGTAAGGGGATGTGCACTGTGCCAAAAACCTTTGTTTCTCTCTCAACAGTCTGGGAATTATGGGTAGTTGGTGGCAGTGGCAGTACCTTGGCATACAGGAGTAGAGACACAGAGAAAAATTAACACAGAGAAAAATTCTGCCTCTACCTGTCCTTTGGAAGATTCCCCAAACAACTATACTAGTAATATGTGATCAGAAGCCTGTGGTCTGAGTTGAAGAAGAACACTCTGACAAGACAATATTGAAAGAGTTGTGACCATTTTAAGATAGGCAAGATTTTAAAGCAAAATGTAGTATTATGGTTTCTGGTTACCAATGGATACAAGCAACACAACTCTAACCTTCCTATTGCTAACTCTGTAAAAAGATACAGTCCATTTCTATGCATTTATTTCTTTTTGTAAAACAATTAAAAATCATGTATGCATTACTTTGGTAATCAGAAAGAGAAAATACTAAAATCATAAAATAATAAAATCATTACTACTGATCCATTATAACTGGGCTTATTTCTAAGAAAATTTTACCCATCATGATTAAATACGAGTTTGGTAATACCAACAAGAGTTCAGGGATGAGATGGACTCAACAAAGAAGTGAGGATGTCTGCTTTAGATATTTCTTGGCAATAAAAAGTTTCCTTGATTGCTTATTTATTTGTCCATCCATCCATCCATCCATCCATCCATCCATCCTTCCACCCATCCATCCTTTAGTATTAGTGTGTAGAATGGTGATGTGGCCTTTGTTAAATTGTAGCACATCAAAAAGCATATATCGCACTTCTCTACCAAAATGGCTGATAGGCCAGCACCTAGGTCCATTGGGTCTTTTGGCCAGGAGCTGGTCTTTTTATTTATTTATTTATTTATTTATTTATTTATTTATTTACTTATGTATTTATTTATTTATTTAATTTATTTGTTGTTATTTAAAGTTTATTTATTTATTTTCAGAGAGAGAACGTGCACGAGCATGGAGGGGCAGAGAGGGAGAGAGAGAATCCCAAGCCAGCTCTGTGCTATCAGTGCAGAGCCCAATGTGGGGCTGGATCCCAGGAACCATAAGATAATGACCTGAACCAAAATCAAGAGCAAGAGTCAGATGCTCAACAGACTGAGCCACCCAAAAGTCGCCGGGCCCATGTGTGTATATAAAACCTAAACAGTTCTTTCCCCGCTTCCTTCGCCTGTCCCTCCTTTCCTTTTCTTTCTTTATTTTTTCTTTCGCTTTTTATTTTGCAATAATTTTAGATTTAAAGATATGTGACAAGCTAAGGCAGAGCTTTCACATATACCATACACCCCTCCCCACACTTCCCCTAATATTAAACATTTACAGAGTCATTATATAATTATCAAAACTAGGAAATTAACATAGATATAATACTATAAACTGAAATGATCTTCTTCAACTTCCACCCACTTTTTTTCACTACTACCCTTTTATGTTCCAGAAAACAATCCAGGATCCAAAATTGCATTTAGTTGTGTGTCTCCTTAGTCTCCTCCAACTGAGACAGCTAGGGTCAGCTAGTACCAGCTAGTTATTTTGTAGCCTGTCCTTCAATTTGGGTTTGCCTGAAATTTGTTTGTGATTAAACTGACATCATACATTTTAGCAAGAATACTACAAAAAAAAATATTATGTGTCTTTCTTGGTACATCAGGTTGGGCGTACATGATGTTTATATGTCTTACTATTGGTGTTCACTTTGATTTCTTGGTAATAGTGGTGTCTGTTGGGTTTCTCCACATAAAATTACTATTTTTCACTTTGTAATTAATAAGGTGGATACTACTGAAAAATACCTTAAGATTATGCAAATATCTATTTTTTCTTCAAATATTTGATAACTGATTTTAGCATTAATTAATGGTTTTCTTCTGCAATTATTATTGTATAGTGTTTGCCTATGGTGACTTTCTATTTCCTTATCTCCATCTATATTTTTCAATATTTGAAGTCATCTCTAATGAAGAGCTGTCCCTTTTCCCCATTTATGTATTTATTGTAATTACATACATTGATAGGGACTCATGGATATTGTGGGAGGCTAAAAAATAGCCCCTCAAAAAGTAACCACATCCTAATCCCCGGAACATATGCGTGCTTTATTATATAGCCAAAAAATGTGATTATATTAAGGATTTTAAGAGGAGGGGACTATCCTGGATTATTGAGTACATCCTAAATGCAATCATATGTATCCTTCCAAGAGAAAGAGAGATCCTGCTTTCTGCTCATTTCTCAGTCAACCCCTATAGGTAACAAATTACTTAGGCTTCTGTTTTCTTCTTTATGTGTTTATTTTGCACAAACAAGAAGATAGATAGATGTATTTTGTTGTATCTCCCTGTTTCTTGCAAAAGGGATAGGATACTATTTATGTTCTTTTGCAATTTACTTTTTTTTTTTTACTTAACAGTATACCATGGAAAACACCTCCATACCATTTCACAAAGAACATTTGCATAGTACTCCATTGTGTGAATATAATATAACTTATTCAACCATTCTCCTATGTGTGAGTATTTAGATTGCTTCCAATATTTTACAACTATAAACAATACTGGAATGAACAACCAAGCCTAAATTCCTTTCTGGCAGTCGGGTTCCAGAGCCCATGCTCAAAACTATCAACTATGTTATGCAGTGGCTGAGTTTGATTTTCTAAAATACATATTATTTATCTGGAAATATTACAAAAAATCCAAACGGCAGAATTGTGCAAAAAAGACATTTAAGAATATCTACTGATTTTTTCATAAGATCATTGTAACAATTTAATAATGATTTGCTACATTGTTCAGTGTGTGATGATTGTATAATTCACCAGCTTGTGAAAATTTTGTTGAGTGAATTCTTTGTGGACTAATGCATTTAATACAGACTAGTGTGTGGATCACAGAGAATGAAAACAGTGAGTCATCTTACTGATATTAGGAAGTTTCAGTGGTCCCTGTTGGCTTAAATATTTAGGAAATTAAACACTCAAAGTATTAAATTGCAATTATGTTACTATAAATAATATATTCAATTTCTTAGTCATTATCATATAAGACAACACTGAACCCAAGAAAATGCATTCAGAAATGTCTGAGACTAGATCAAGACTTTTCAAATATTTATCTCCTTTGTAGTTAAAAATGTCTAAGTTTGGGAATGATTGATTAATCAGATCAGGAGAGGACCTGGTTGAAATAGATAAGTATTTGTCACTGCATTAAATGGTTGCATCATAGTTGGGGAATAAAACCCTCAGGTCCCTCTAATCATGTTTCTTTTGTAACACATGGAACACACTGGGAAGGTAATGTGGAAAGAGAAAACAGCATCCATCTCAGGAGACCAAAGATAGCATATGAGCAACCTGGGATTAAAAGAAACACAAATCAAATGGGAAGCCCAGTGTGAAGGAAATGTAGCATGATACTGAGAAGTCAGCAGGCTATGTTCAGCAGTATGAAACATTCCACTTGGTGCCTTCAAGACTTATCATGAAAAATTTCCACAGTATTTTTACTGTGGAAAGTAGAAATGTTTATTATTAAGGTTGTTATGGAAGAAGTATAAATAATATAGCCTGTAGAAGAATTATAATACTCGACTTTAATGGTTAAACCAGGATTATTGAATCAAGGAGAATTCTGAACATATGGCCAATTATTAATTGCTAGTGACTAAGATTTAGCTACTGTAATAGCATGTACTGTAAAATAATTTCAGAGTTTCCTTGAAATATCCCTAAAGCTTAAAACAAATATATCATTTCAGTCCCTACATACAACAAAAATGACTAGCAAAATATTTATTTGATTTTTGATTTCCATGAAAATTAATCTGTAAACATATTCTATTGAACTTACTCTAGTTTAAAATATTTTAAGGGGCGCCTGGGTGGCGCAGTTGGTTAAGCGTCCGACTTCAGCCGGGTCATGATCTCGCGGTCCGTGAGTTTCAGCCCCGCGTCGGGCTCTGGGCTGATGGCTCGGAGCCTGGAGCCTGTTTCCGATTCTGTGTCTCCCTCTCTCTCTGCCCCTCCCCCGTTCATGCTCTGTCTCTCTCTGTCCCAAAAATAAATAAACGTTGAAAAAAATTTTTTTTAAATATTTTAAAATAAAAAAAAAATTTTAAATTCCTTTCACTCAATATTTTTGGTCTACTCCCAAGTGTTCAGCTCAGTTCCCGTAAAATTATAGGCCCTAGGCAAAATACAGGACATTTGTATTAGAAATTCGGAGTCACTTAGAACTTGAATTTTCTTTTTACCACTTAAATGTCTTGCTGTGAAGATACATTAATTTGTATACGAAACTGTTCTTTTGCCTGATATTAGAATTAGTTAGGTGCAATTACCTGTTTTTATATCATATTCTCTTCATTGATAGTAGATAATAAATAATCCACAATAGATAACTTTTATAGTAATAACTACATTTAATAATATTGTATTTAGTAATATTTTGGGGGTGATTTCATACATTGAAATTAAAATAATGATTGGTAACTATTTATGAATGTCTATACCTACTTTTGGGTACATATATATTTATATATATATGTATATATATATGTGTGTGTGTGTGTGTGTGTGTATATATATATATATATATATATATATATAAACTGTATGTATGTGTATATAATATAGCTCTGCATGTATGTTTGTGTATATGTATTGCCAACCAGTGTTGTTTGTGTGAGGTATTCTGGGAATCTGTTTCAGGGTGGGAAGAAACCAACTTCTACTATATAAAAATATTATAGTACATAAAGGAGATAATTAAGAGGGGAGTATACCAATACATGAAGACGATAGACAAAAACTAAACTAGTAGGATTTTCTAACATTTGGAGAATCATTCATTAAGAGCTTTTATTAAAATTGGAAAAAACTTGGGGTGCCTGGCTGGCTCAGTTGGTAGAGACTATAACTCTTGATCTTAGGGTTGTGAGTTCAAGGCCCACATTGAGTATAAAGCCTACTTAAAAAAAAAATGAAAAAAGCCTAATTTAGTGATGTTTAAGGCACAAATTAGAAAGAAAAAAAAAAACAACCCTAATCTTTATAGATTAAATTCACTAGCTCAGTTAAAAAGACTTAAAAAAAATATAGACATCCTACTGCTATGCTTGAGTGAAATTTAGTAGAGCCTATTACAGTGATGTAAAACATTTTAAGCTTTAAATTATTTGTGATTGTGTCATTCCTCTTAATAAGACTGTTACCAAAAGATTTTTAATATAAAATCCATAATTTTTTTATATAACTGAGACTTTATTCTGTGTATCTGAATATCACATAGGAAAAAATTTATTTTTTAACACTTAAGTCTATGCTTAATCAATTTTGTTTTACATTTGGAATTGGTTGCTAGCAACTTTTTTAATGTTTATTTTAGTTTTGAGAGAGAGAGAGAGAGAGAGATAGCACATGCTAGTGGGGAAGGGGTAGAGAGGGAGGGAGAAAGAGGATCCAAAGCAGGCTCTGCTCTGACAGCAGAAAGCCTGATGCAGGTTTTGAGCTCATGAGCTGTGAGATCATGACCTGTAAGGAAATCAGATGCTTAACTGATTGAGCTAACCAGGTGCCCCAGTTGCTAGTAATTTTTAATCATCAACTTCGAGTTCAATGTTGAAGGTACATACTATTATATTTAAGAAATGCTAAACCTCATTTTCCTGTATTTCAAGTTTGAAGAAGCTGAGATTTTCATCCATATTGTGGCTCATGATTTGAAGTATGTAGATAGATATGTATTTTAGTTCCTAGAGGTTTTTACAAATACATCTTGATGATAAATCTTGTTTATATATAGGCAATATGCATTTCAGTTGGAATCATAAAAACAAATACAAACTCTTGTTCATTGTGTAGAGAGATATTGCTGAGAAATAATAAAGGGATTATGTATGGAGGTAGGGTAGTAATTAACATGAAGGTGACAATATATATAGCCTTAACTTCATAGACACAATAACCAAAGGATAAAAATGTATAGAGGCAATTCAGCCATGAGGGAATAATGGTACCAGACAATGTTCATGTATATAAAGCTGGCCAAAATTTATAAAAAAGCTGTTTTCAGGCACTGGAAAATAACATAAAATTGTATTCATTAACAGGAGAAAAAAATGAACTCAATACAAACACACAATAAGTTAATAGTAAAAGGATAAAAGAAAACTACACCATGCAAACACTAAACCTAAGAGAGCTGAACTGAGTATATTAATGTCAGCCAAAGCCAAAGTTTAGGAAAAGGAACATAGGCAAGGATAAAGAGAGACATTTTATAAAGGTAAAAGAATTAATTCATCAAGAATACATAATAGTATGCATGGAAAAACAGCTTCAAAATACACGAAGCAAAGCTTGACAGACCTGAAAGGAGAAACAGACATCTCTACAATCAGAGTCAGAGACTATAGCACTCTTCTCTCTGTAACTGACAGAAGAAGAAAAAATCAGAAATAATCTAGAAGATGTGAACATTATTGCTTAACATGACCTAATTGGCATATAGAGAATATCCATCCAACGAAGACAAAATACATGTCTTTTTCAAATGTACATGGAACATGCACCAAGAGAGATATATGGGACCACGAAATATACTGTACAAATTTAAGAGTGGAAATTATACCAAATATGTTCTATGACACACACATGAAAAAATACAAATTGGAAATGGATAAAACTGTCTTTATATTCAGAAAACAATGTGAACAGAGAAAATCTTGATCTAGAAAAAAAGGCCACTAGAATATTTGAATTTAGCAAAAACTATATAAATTCAACTAAATCTTTATATTCTAGCAATGAAGAGGTAGCAAATATTATTTACAATAACACCTAAAAATTAAATTAGAAGCAAATAAAAAAATCTCAAAATTTTCCAAATATTTAGAAATTAAATATTGCAGCTCTATAAAATTCACGTATAAAAAACTCAAGGAGGATTAAAAAATATTTTACACTGAATAATATTGCAAACACAGTGTAACAAATTGGTGGGATACAGCTAAGGTGGTGTTTAGGGAGAAATTTATATACTTAAATATTTCATTAAGAAAGAAAAAAATGCCTGAAATCAATGTTCTAAGCTTCTACACAGGAAGGAAGGAAATGAGGTAGGAAGGAAGGAAGGAGAAAAGTACACAATGATGAAAATTATATTTATAAGAGTGGAAAAATGAACTTGAGTAAACTATAGAGAAACTTAATGAAACCAAAAGCTAGCACTATACCAAGAAAATGTGTTTTATTGTATGTAAATTAAAAAAAAATTAAAATGAATACAAATTTCTACCTTGAAAATGTGTCTTATGTTATATAGTTTACAAACTATTCCACATACCCCATATTAAACTTTCTACTTGTTTGGAAACGACATGTTTATAGAGTTACTCTGTCCAGTCTGATCATTACCACCACCTGCCCAGTTGGATTTGGGCACAGATTTGGCAGAAAATGACAGCCAGGGATTTGGTTACCTTTTAAGATTTGAGTCTTGGGGTATCTGGGTGGCTCAGTCAGTTAAGCGCCCAACCCTTGATTTCAGCTCAGGTCCTGATCTCACAGTTCATGAGACTGAGCCATGTACCAGGCCCCGTGCTGAGTGTGAAACCTGCTTGGGATTCTCTCTCTCCCTCTGCCTCTCCCACCTTTAAAAACAACAACAAAAGAAAAAACCCAAAACAAAACAAAAACAAAATAAAACAAAAAAAGATTTTAGTCTTAAAAGCAAGTGCTTCACTTATTAATAAAATATTTGTAAAGAATCTGTTGGATTACTGATGACAAGTAATTCATACACATGCTTTTATTGGATTCTCACTGTTTCTCTGAATAGCATAAGGCAAATAATATAATCCCACTCTGGAGAGGAGTGAGACACAGAGAAATAAAATGACTTATCTAGTCAGTCAGATGATACTAGAGGAGACTCAATTTTTATCTTTAATGCCAAACCTCATTCTCTTTTGGCTTCGCTCTGTGGTAGCATTCTAAAGGATTCTGACTGTTCCAGCCAGGTCAGTGAATGTTGATTTGGTTCTTAAGAGAGAACCAACCACATGTTCAGGACTGTCTAGATATTGTAAGGGAAGCATAGAATATATTCTTTATTCTCTAGAGGTTTAAAACATAACTGGATATTTGTACAAAAGCAAGCGGAAGGATGGTGGTAGAGAACATTCCACAAAAGCACAGGAATCTAGAGGCTATTTTTCATGTACTTACTTTTTTTTTCTTATTCCTTGATCAGCTTAACTACTGCTATGCATAGTAACATGGGTGAATCTCACAAATATATATAGTTAAAGAAGCCAGGCACATGAAAGTGTATTTTGTACGCTTCTACTTATAAGAGATTTCAAACCATGCCAAACTGAGGGTGGGAGAAGTTATAATAATGGTTAACTTTGGAGAAATGTTGACTAGAAGACATTAAAAAAGAGGCTTCTACTTGTGGGTAATATTCTATATCTGAACCACATCAGTGGCTATATGAGTGTATTGGTTTATAAAGGTTCATTAGGGATATATTTAAGAATTATGCACTTTAGCCTATGCACACTTTATTTTTAAAAATTTTACAAAAGCTTATTTATTTTTTTAAACTTTTTTAATGTTTATTTTTGAGAGAGAGAGAGAGAGAGAGAGAGAGAGCAGGGGAGGGGTACAGAGAGGGAGACACAGAATCGGAAGCAGGCTCCAGGCTCTGAGCTGTCAGCACAGAGCCTGACATGGGACTTAAACCCACAAACTGTGAGATCATGACCTGAGCTGAGGTCAGACGCTCAATTGACTGAGCCACCCAGGCACCCCAACAAAAACTTATTTTTTAAAGTAAATCTAAAAAATCTCAAGGTAGACTGGTTTAAGAAAAGAATAACATTTATAATTGATCAATATCGGGAATAAAAAAGGGGACATCACATAGTTCTAAAGTCATTAAAAATAGTAAGGAAATGAATTTTTTTTATCAATAACTTTGGTAAATTAGATGAAATGAACAAATTTCTGGAGAGAAATAAATTTGTGAATCACCGTAACTGACACACACACACAAAATAGAAAACTTTGATTGTCCTAAATTTATTAAAAAACTGAATTCATATCTAAGAAGTCTCTTTTATAAATATAACTTTATGCCTAGATGGCCTCAATGACAAATTTTATCCAATACTTAAGAAATTAAAAATGTCAATGTATAGGCATAGCTTGGAGATACTGTGGCAGTTCCAGAACACCAAAATAAAACAAATATCGCCATAAAATGAGTCAAACAAATTTTTGATTTTCCTGGAACATATAAAAATTATGTTTTCATCCAGCATCCAAGCTTTCAGCGAGTCATGGTCTTTTTGCTGGTGGAGGGTCTTGCCTTAATGTTGATTGATGACTGCTGACTGATCAGGGTGATGGTTACTGAAGGTTGGGGTGATTGTGATCATTGCATAAGATAAGACAACAATGAAGTTGGCCACATTGATTGACTCATCATCTCACAATTTCCCTGTAGCATGTGATGCTGTTTGATAGCGTTTTACCACAGTAGAACTTCTTTCAAAATTGGAGTTTATCCTCTGCTTTATCAACTAAATTTATTTACTATTCTAAATCCTTTGTTGTCATTTCAACAATCTTCACAGCATCTTCATCAGGAGTAGTGAACAAACCATCTCAACAAACCACTTCTTTGATCATCCATAGGAATCAATTCCTCGACTTTTCAAGTTATATCAGGAGATCACAGCAATTCAGTCACATCTTTAGGCTCCACTTCTAATTCTGGTTCTCTTGCTTTCCACCACATCTGCAGGTACTTCCTCCACAGGAGTCTTGAACCCCTCAAGTCATTCATGAGGGTGGGAATCAACTTCTTCTAAACTCCTGTTAATGTTGCTATTTTGATCTCTTCCCATGAATCACAAGTGTTCTTAATGGTATCTAGAATGGTGAATCCTTTCCAGAAGGTTTTCATTTACTTTGCCCAGATCTACCAGAGGAATCACCATCTATGGCAGCTATAGCCTTACAAAGTGTATTTCTTAAATAATAGGAATTTAAAGTCAAAAT
Source organism: Leopardus geoffroyi (assembly GCF_018350155.1). Classification (NCBI taxonomy): domain Eukaryota; kingdom Metazoa; phylum Chordata; class Mammalia; order Carnivora; family Felidae; genus Leopardus; species Leopardus geoffroyi. Next base: position 31,278,076 of record NC_059333.1, read on the forward strand.
CATTCCTTAATCCATGGGCTACAGAGTGGATGTTGTGTTAGCAGAAATGAAAACAACATTAATTTCATTGTACATTTCCATTAGATCTCTTGAGTGACTAGGTGTATTGTTAATAAGTAGTATTTTGAAGGGAATATTTTCTTCCGAGCAGGTCTCAGAAGTGGGTTTAGAATATTCAGTAAACCATGTTGTAAACAGATGTGCTGTCATGCAGGCTTTGTTGTTGCACTGTTAGAACACAGGCAGAGTACATTTGGCATAATTTTTAAGGGCCCTGGGATTTTCAGATGGTAAATTAGCATTGGCTTCAACTGAGTCACCAGATGCATTAGTCCTCAACAAGAGAGTCAGCCTGTCCTTTGAAGATTTGAGGCCAGGCATTGACTTCTTTCTAGCTATGAAAGTCCTAGATGGCATCTTCTTCCAATAGAAGGCTGTTTCATCTACATCAAAAATCTGTTGTTTAGTGTAGCCATCCTCATTAATTATCTTAGCTAGATCTTTGGATAACTTACTGTTTCAGCTTGCACTTTTATGTCATGGAGATGGCTTCTTTCCTTAAATCTCAGAAACCAACCTCTGCTAACTTCCTACTTTTCTTTTGTAGTGTCTTCACCTCTCTCAGCCTTCGCAGAATTTAAGAGAGTTGGGCTTTGCTCTAGATTATGCTTTGGCTTAAGGGAATGATGTGGCTAGTTTAATCTTTTATCCAAAAGATCAACTAAAACTTTCTCCATTTCATCAATAATGCTGTTTTGCTTTCTTATCGTTCACATGTTCCCTGGAGTAGGGCTTTTAATTTCCTTCAAGAACTTTTCCTTTGTAATCACAACTTGGCCAACCGTGCAAGAGGCTTTGTTTTCAGCCTATCTTGGCTTTTAGAATACTTTCCTCACCAAGTTTAATCATTTCTATTTTTTAATTAATTAGTTAATTAATTTTCATTTTAGACAGAAAATGCAAGCTGCACAGAGGGGCAGAGTGCCCAAGAGAGAATCTTAAATAGGCTCCATGCTCAGTGTGGAGCCCAATGTGGGGTTTGATCCCATCACCCTGGGATCAAGAGTTGGAGGCTCAACCAACTGAGCCACCCAGGTGTCCCTCTAGTGTTCAATTTAAAGTGAGACACATGAAACTCTCCCTTTCGTTTGAACATTTAAAGGTCATCGTAGGTTTATTAATTGGCCAACTGTCAATGTCGTTGTGTCTCAAGGTATAATAGGAAGGCCCAAGGAGAGGGAGAAAGATGGAGGAATGTCAGAACAGGTACATTTATAGATTAAGTTCGCAGTGTCATATGGGCACAATTTGTAGTAACCCAAAAGAATAATAGTAGTAACACCAAAGATCAATGATCACAGATCACCATAATGAATACAATAATGAAGAAATTTGAAATGTTGTGAGAATTACCAAAATATGACACAGAGACACGAAGGGAACAAATGCTGTTGGAAAAATGGTGCCAAAAGATTTGCTCAATGTAGGGCTGCCACAAAAACCTTCAATTTGTAAAAAATGCAGTATTTTCAAAGCACAATAGACCAAAGTGCAACAAAATGAGATATGCCTTGCTTTTAATATACAGCTCAAATGAAGGAAAGTGTTCGTCTTTAAACATTTTATTATTAGTAGTATTTATATTCCATTATATCTCACAAGATAATTGGCTACTTGTGATTTGCAACTTTATTAAAAGGCATCAATAAACATTTTACCTTTGATTTGTGTGTTAATCACGCACCTGAATGTGAAGTTATGATCAATAATTTTTGAATTTTTTTTATCTTTGGTAATTTTTAATAGATTCCTAAGATATGAACTTGGTATATGAATAGGAATTATAGAGATCACTATCTTATGAAAAATATATCCCACCACCTGAAAAATGAATCTAGCGTTTGCTAAAACAGGTAAAGAAAGGTATTATGCCTAAGTCCTTCTATGTTTTTGCTCTCTTTTTAATCTGCATAGAATTGAGCAACCTTGTGCAATCATGGTAATTTCTTGGAAATGGAAGTTAGTCTGTCACATGATATAATTCTGTTCAAAGCTATAGTTGTATTCTGAAACACAATTAACTTGAGAATAGTGCAAGAGAGGTATGGTTTCAAAATATCTTTGAACCTAGGAGAAAATCAGAATGGACCAAAGATAATTAGTTGTGCCAGGATAGAGAAATAATTGGTTTAAGAAATTAAGCAGTGAAAGCAAATAGGGTATATTTCAAGCTATAGGCAACTCTAACCATAAGCATAAAAATAGAAGTGTTAGTTTGAATGTGAATTTTTATACTTATAATAGCTGTGTCTACATTAAATGTACGTTCATTGCTATACTTGAGAAAAAGTGGGAAATCTTTGCCTCTGTATTGCAAATCTCATCAAATAGAACAGAGTTTTTACAAAGAATAGAAAACAATAACAGAAAACCAAGTATTTTAGGAACTAAAATTCAGGGGACTGAAGAGGTAGCATAGACCATGTATAGATAAAAAAAATAGCCACATCTATTATGGAGTCTCCTGATAATAACTTTAAAGGGCAGACTATGTGCCAGTCACTCATATGTGTTGTCTGTAATTTAATAATCATCACAAGCACCCTGTGTGATAGGAACTTTTATTGTCATTATCTCCATTGTAGAGAAAATGTAACTGACTTGCCCAACATCATCTAACGAGGAAGTTGTGAAGCTTGGATATGAATCTTAATACTACAGATCCAAAGTCCGTATGGTTACCACTAGGCTTTCTCTTCTTACATCTCCCTACTTTTATCTTTCTGTGCAGAGTAAGGGGTTTTCTCAGAGAGCATACTCTAAAGATCCAGAGTCTAGCTGAGGCCGTGGATGGAGGATAGGGAAGGGAATTCTGCACCAGTGGTGGGAGCTAAAGGCTCTTCTGACAATTAATGTGTTTATCTCTTCTGGGCATTAGGGTCAAGATGGAAGGAATGGGTTAACCTGCTCCCACAGTCAGCCAGAAAAAAATACACCTCATAATTTATACTGATTTGCTATGAGGACAATATGGAGGATTATAGTTCTGAACTGACATGATCAAGTAGGTAGGTACTATCTAAGGCAAAGACGTATCCAAAATGGGAAGAAAGCATTGCCTGACTTATACTCTTTGCACTATATTCTAGCCATTACACCGACTTATGTGGGACAAGTACAGTGTTAGAAGATACAACAGGGATATATCTCTAGAGATTTTGAAGGCAAATGAGAAAATTAAGATCTTAAACTCTGGAAGGAATTTGTAATGTTATAAAAACTGATTTCTGTATAATGGTTTGTAACAATAGATTCATGGCCGGGAGAAAAACACATCTTCATGAATATGGCTTGTCTTTTGCATTTGGTAGCAAAATCACTAAAAACAATAAAATGGACTTATTCATTATTTATTCCCAGGGTCAAGTACAATGCATGATACAGAGTACATATTCAAATCTATCTGGCTTACAAACTCATGGAAATAGTGAATAAAATGGTGGTTGCCAGGGACTCGGGTGAGAGGGGGCATGAAATGGGAAGATGTTAGTGAAAGGGTACAAATTTCCAGTTATAAGATGAATAAACTCTGGGGATCTAATGTACAGCCTAGTGACTATGTTAACAATACTATATTACATACTTAAAAGTTGTTAAGAGAGTAGATCTTAAGTGTTCTCACCACACACACATACACACACACACACACACACACACACACACACACAAATGGTAATTATTTGAGATGATACAGGTGTTAACTAACCTTATTATGGTAATCATTTAGCAATATATACATATATCAAATCATCATGCTATATACCCTAACTTTATTCAAATTTATCTGTCGATTATATTTCAATAAGGCTGCAAAAAAATAAAATATAAAATAAAAAAATAAAATAAAAATAAAGTAAAATATAAAACATATATCTGGCTTAAAATGATTAATGTAGTAAGAGATGAAAAAATAAATTGATTTACAGATTGAAGCCAGTAATTCTTGGAAAGCAGATTCAACAAAACAAAACAAAACAAAACACAAACAAAACTCATGTCTTTAGAAGGGTAGAGGCCAATCATATTTCCTTCATATTAAGTACAGCAAATATTTGATAAATACATGTTTTATAATCCATACTGCTATGAAACCCACCAGCAAAATTGAGTATGTCTTGTAAAACTATTGAAATTGTGCAGAGAACTGGGGGAGGAAAAAAAATCATGAAGGAATGTAAATGGAAAGAGTAGAAAATCTATAGAGAAGAGAATTTAGTAGAGTATTATTGCTGGCAGGCCTGCTGTAATTTCCCCATGACTTTGTTCAGAAATGCAGAACCCCAGGCACCAATTTAAACCTACTGAATCAGAACGTGCATTTCAACAAGATCCCAGGGTGATTTATATGCCCATTTACTTTTGATAAGCACTGAGCTAAAGACACCAAGCCTTTTGTCAAACAATTCTGTAAGAATCCTAAAGCCATTGCTTAACTCCCAACTGAGGAAGCAAACCCTTCTTGTCTTACTACCTCACATCAATCCAGAGAGGAGAATGACAAAATATCTGAATCTAATTTACTCTGGGTCATTGGCTTCTAATGGCTAAATGGAAAAATCAGATAAATTTGTGGGACTTTTTAAAATTTCTCAGTGATCAGTACCCCAAATGATTGCTGTTGTCTCAGACTACAGAGTTTTTCAGACTCCAAAGATTGAGTTGTGGATTTTGATCAATTTCTGGATGAGGGTTGTTTTAGTTTAAGCATCTGGTGAAGCAATCTGAAAGACCTTTCTTTATTAGGAAAAGTTGCAAAAAAAGCTAGTGGGAGACTTAAAGGTGTTATTTGCAACGGGCATAGAACAAGAACTATGGCTTGTTGCTTTTTGCCTGAAAGAAGTTGCTTAGAGGGAAATTCCCAGTTGGAATTGAATGCCTCCATAATGTCCTTTAAGCAATTTAGTTTTTGAAATTTGTGACAAATTTTATTCCTTATTATTTATGAATCGTATCACTGTTAATGAAGATTATTTTGAACACTGAAAGGAGAGTCTTATGTGTCTTGAAGAATAAGTAAAATTTGTTTTTTTTTCATTCCACTTAGAAATAAAGTGACTGACTTTTAATTTATCTTTAGTTAAGTGTCATAGATATATAAATAAAATAGATTTCTTTTTTCCCTGAGGCTTGCTTAAGTCAAGGTCAAAGAGAGAGAGTGAAAGAGAGAGAGAGAGAGAGAGAGAGAGAGAGAGAGAGAGAAAGGAAAAAGCTGTATTCCTCCCTTTTTTTTTTTTTTTGATCTGGTGAAAGCCCCAAAATGAAATTAATATTGATTTACACTAAGAAAGGACAGATGCTTTAGGTGAGTATATATGTTTATAATAGGTCTATTATTAATAGATGGTAAATACAGGCACATCACTAGAAAGTGGAATTATGACCCAGCCACAGAAAGAAGAAAGCAGGAATTTAATTTTGTAAGGCTTCAGGTCATACTAAATGAAATTGTTTTTCTCAACAATAATTCAGACAACATAATTACTATGACTAATGGTATCACATACATGATTTTGTCTGTATGTGCACAATCTAGACACTGACTTTATCTATAGCCATCTATGGTAGGCAGAATACCTCTGGAGATGCCCACGCCTTAATCCTCGGATGGCAAAGGGTAAATAAGGTTGTAGCTGGAATGAAGATTACTAATAAACCAACACTAAATAGGGAGATTATCCTACATTCTACAGGTGGGCGTAATACAATCCCAACGATACTTAAAAATGGAAGTGGGAACTAGAAGTGAGAACCCAAGAGATAGCAGCACAGAAAGGACTCCACTCACATGCTGGTTTTGAGGATGGAGGAAGAGGGCCATGAGCCAAGGAAGGTGGGCATCCATTAGAAGTTGGAAAAAGCAAGAAAATGGATCTTCTCCTATAGCCTCCATCCAGAAAGGAACACCCCGTTAATACTTAGATCTTAGTCTTGTGAAATCTATGTTGAATGTCTGATATTCAGAATTAGAAGATTTAAATAAATGTGTTGTTTAAGCAGTTAACTGTATGACACTATCACAGCAGCAATATAAAATGAATACACCCTCTTGCCATGGCTCCTACTCCCATGATAAAATGATAATACCTACCAGGTAGTATATATTGAGCACCTTCACTGTTCTAGGAACCTAAAATCTATCATTTTAGTTCTCACAAATCTCTGCTAAAAATATCCTAAATTTATGAAGAAATTGAGCCTATGTAAATTAAAATGTCATCTAGTAATAGTTGAGCAAAGATGTTAACATAGGTATTTCTAACTTCTTTCAAAGTCTGAAAATTTCTCTCTATACCCATTATTTCTTAATCTTGTTTTCGTCGAATTTCTCGGACAACTGTATGAATCGTCACTAGATAAGAATTAAAATCAGGAACTGTGTGGTTACATATTATTATCTAGAAACAGTCCCTAAATTTCAGTAATTAATATGTTTATTTTTATAGTATACAGTGACAAAAGTCTGTGTAGAAAGAAATGGAACAACTATGTACCCGTCCTTCAAGGGATACACTTAGGCTTTGGATACACGAATTATTATATGGGCTGAACCAAAATGATTCTTTCATGTTTTTAACAAATGACAAGAAAGGTCAAATTTATGGCCTAATGTTCTTTTATAAGAAGGAGAAATATTCTTTCCTACCTAATACAGTATGAATATATCTCCTTGGGAGATATCTACTAGCATATAATAATAATCTGTTGTTCTTTGTCAACAAGGTATCCCTCAAGCATTAGTTTATCTGCAATAGTACAGAAACATTTCCTACTATTCTTCTGTCTTCTGGTGTTATTACCTGGTAAGCCTGCAAACCTTGCTTTATAATCGGTGATGTTGCTCTGTATTTTCCCTTTATACTTTCTTGTTCCTTTGCTGGGGCTGGGGTGGGGGTCTGGCCAAGAGAAAGGTACCAATGCAGTTTTTATTTCTGCTGAAAGCAGTACAGAGAGCTGTGATTAAAACTCAAGCACTCATGTTTCCGAAAACATCACTGTTTTCCGACAGCTGACTCAAATAGCTCAGCAGGCACTTTCAATGCCATCTTGCCAGGTAGGCGATTTTCACTTGATATGTAATTCAGATCTTGGCCTCTCACTTCCTTAGCTGTCAAAATGCAGGCCTCGGAGTGCAGCAGATTGCTCAGATGCTGGAGGGAAAGGATTGCCGCCCATTCTTCAACAGACCATTAAAGCTAGAGTCCCATCTGGTAGACTCAGTAGCTTTCTATGTTCCTTGTAGGAAGCAGGATGGGAGGACATTACGATGGTGGCAAAATTAATGAGGATTTAGTGAGGAGAATAAGCTTTTTAATGCTAATTCAGAACTAACTAGAAATGTTTATTTCTGCTACCTAAATAAAATAAAATAAAATTTTAGAATGAATTAAAATTTAAATTAAATTCTTATTCTTACTCTTGAACACATACACTTAAAGAATATGTTTATGGTGGCTATTTTTTTTTCTACTAATTTTTAGGCCAAAAGAAACATGTGTTATATATTTTTTTCCAATAACTTGGATTCAAAGAGTCTCTTTCTATTTGACTCTAGAAGGTTAAAATTTATTATTCAAATGCAAATGTTTTATAACTGACATATATTTAAAAGTACATATAAAATGTTTAAAGTCTGTTTATGAGACTCAGGGAAGTGTTGAAATTTTTGAGTGTTAATAAGAAGTCCAAGAAATACACCATCTCCTTCTGCCATGTAAAGACAGTAGTAATTATTATGTCCCATGATATGTTTATATAGGTATGACAAAACTCAAATCCTTCTTTTCACAAGATATTAACTATACTTGAAAATTAGCAATCTATTTTGGAAGATATACAAATTCTTCCAATCTCTGCTGCTCAAATTTATTTTTGAAAATGAAGAACCAACATTTGTAAGGTTCCATAATACACACATATCTTCAATTTACCAAATGTAATTTATAAGAAAGGAATAACTATATCATCATATTTTAATATTGACTTTATCATATTTCAGAATAGTATTTTTTTCAAATGTCTTGCCAAATCGGAATTTAAATACTCAAGACAAAGGTCTCACCCTGGTATCTTCCTAATTAAATGGTTTCCTTGTGTAAAGAGTCAAAAAGAAAAAAAAAGAAAGCACAACAATGTCTGTCCTGTTGCTCATGCATAAACATTTCTAGATCTCCCAGGCCCAAATACTTTTGAATCAGATAACAAGCTTCCACAGCTGTGTGCTATTTTGTCCACATTCTTCTTGGAAATTACCACTTCATCACCAGCGTCTTCTTGGAAATTCTCCATCATTAAGTCCTCCTGGTGTTTATCTTGCTTGTTTTCAACCCAGGAACCATCGTTTTTGCCTAGCCTGGTTTGCACTATGGGTTTAAAACCTGATTGTGTACCTGCTGCCATCTGGCATCCTTCGGCACGTTGCACTGGCATTTGTTTCTCAGAGTTTCATGATGCATAATTCCAACTTTTGATGTTGTTCCACTGCCCAAGTATCTGAGGACACTCTACATCCAGACCCTTCATGTCTGGTGTGAAGAAACAATGTACTGAAAATGCGTGTTGATGTTTTCATTTGCCTTATTGACCTTGTGAGTAAAGTGGGAAATAATGCTCCTAATGTACTGTTGCTAGGAGGATGTTTGGGGGCGGGGGGTGGGGTGGGTAACACAGGAAATACCTCAAGAGAGATTCAATGTTCAGGTTAGGGGACCCTTTCTTTCAAAGACAACAGAGTACAACACCATCATTCCTAGGGGCAAAGGGAGAGCAGACTTTTTTCAGGATACCTATGCAGAGAAAGGGCACAAATTTGCAAATGAAAAGGCTATTCTTGCAATAATAAGACAGGCAGACAGTAGGTGATTTTTTACACCTAAAAGCAGGACATTGTAGGGGCCAAGGGTAGTCTGCCTCAAGATGGGCCACTTTCACATGAATGCTATTTTGAGTTAAAAGCAATCAAAACCCAGCAGCTTCAGGAGAAGATCTTTACCTTCCCTTCAACTTCTGCTTATACCAGAAAGAGTGCTATTAGCAGAGATTTCTCTTTGCCTAAGAAACTTATCTAACAGGGCAACCTTTGTTTTCCAAATGTCTCCTTTCACCTTCTTGCTAATGGTCTTTCTCTACTTTGTATTCTCAGACCCCTACACCTTTCCTTGGCTCTTATAAACCTCAAGATGCCTGAATGTCTTTGGAATTTCCATGTCTGTGTGGATTCCTTATACATACGCTACTAAATTTGATTTTCTTATGTTGCTATGTCTCCTCAGTTTGATTCTTAGTTCAGGTAGAATGATCTTGAAAGATTAAAGAAATTGTTCCTCCCCTATAACATAATCATGGAGATTTAAGGTCTTGAAACACAGACCAAGAACTAGTAATGACAACACTGAAAGAAAGAATTACCAGTGAAGGAGTGGAAGGTTTGAGGCAACAAAAAGGAATATATAGTTCCTGGAAGAATGAAAAATTGGATGCAGTTTTTTATGTATATTGGTTACAGTTATGAACTAAAAAAAAATCACACAATTTTATAACCAGAATTCCACAGTATATCCTTTATGGGTTTTGTATATAATTATGCTAAAACTATAGAATTTACACTCTAAATTTTTGGATTCTGTCACTTTCAACCAATCTTTTTTTTAATGTTTATTTATTTATTTTGAGACAGAAGGGGGGGAGGGCATGTGTGGGTGGGGGACAGGCAGAAATAGAGGGAGAGAGAAAGAATGCCAAGCAGGCTTCATGCTGTCAGTGCAAAGCCCAATGTGGAGCTTGATCCAATACTGTGAGATCATGACCTGAGCCAAAATCAAGAGTTGGATGCTCAGCTAACTGCGCCACCCAGGTGCCCCTCAACCAATTCTTTTCTTGTCACCAAGTAAGTTGTAGTATTCTGTAGTATGTGTATGTGCCTTAGGAGTTCCCTTCTAGGGGATCACAGATCAGATTCCAGTATTCACTGTTGGAGGTGAGGGAGAACAGCAAAAATGAGCAAACATAGATAAATGCCATTCCTAAGAGAAAGCTGACTTTTAAAAAGCTTAATTTTCTTTGTGTCTAGGACACAGTGAGAAGGGAATAATCCCTATTCTGCTGTCAATATAGCATCACCTTTACACAACAGTAACCATGCAAGCCCATGAAGATGAAAACCGTGGGATGGTAGCTTCACATACACTCTGTAACATAGTGTGGTTGGGAAGAATTTGGGCTGTGGGGTGACGCTGCCTGGGTTGGAAACCAGGGGTCAATTGCTTTTATTTCTGTCATTAGTGAGGATAACTTCCATCTAGTTTTGTTGTAGATGCTGCCTGTCTGTTTATTTTCTCAGGGCTATTGGAAAGATTCAAAAAGTATCTCTCCACAGTAGCTACCAGCTACTCTTCCCAGAATCGCCTTTGTTCTTTTTTGAAAAGAAGAAATTGTCCTTCTTAGATACATTCTTTTTTTTTTTTTTTTTTTTTTTTTGTCTAAGAGAACATAGCATGTTGCTTGTTTTAAGAAATAAATGGGGAAGGGGATGTTAAGTTCGGAAACCAGCAATTTTTAACGATATTTAGGTTTCTATCTCAAAAACTTGTATGTGAATGTGCACATGCCCTGTCTAGTTGCTTTTGAAAGGTAAGAGTCTAGGACCTGTGTGACAGCAAGCTTTTGTCTGGGGTCCCATGACGACTTCCTCAGGTGACAGAAGCCACAGTCAGAGTTGCCTTGCTATGCTGGGCCACATAGTACCATCACACAGTGTCACCTATGTGTTAGACAAGAGAGTATGTCACAAACTTTTGAATTTACTTATTCTCTTTCACCTCAGAAGGAACTTAAAATACTCGAATGCAAAAGATTGTGATGATATATCATTATAGGAATTATTCTGAGTTTAGATATCTGTTTACAGATATATTATAATGGATATAACAGATACATGGTAACTCTTAAACACCATAGGGGTTAGAGGCGCTGACATCACACATGATTGAACGTCCACACATAACTTTTGACTTCCCCCAGATATAGCTACTAACACCTACTGTTGGCTGGAAAGCATTCCAATAAAATAAACAGTTGATTAACACACATGTATTATACATTGTATTCTTACAATAAAGCTAGAGAAAAAGTATTAGTAAGAATATCATACGGAAGAGAAAATAAATTTATAGGACTGCAATTTAATATTGAAAATCATGTACGTATAAGTGCACCTGCATAGTTCAAACCTGTGTGGTCAAGGGTCAGTTGTATTAAAATCTGTAAACATGCATTATTCAGATAAAAAAAAAATGCCCTGCCATATTCTCTTGTCTTTGGAATAAAAACATCAAATAGAAAGTAACAACAAAAAATTCAACAACAAGGAAATGAGAATGATTATGAATTTATAATAACAAAGAAGACCCAAGACCAAAAGGGCTACTGAAAGAGCTTGTAAAACCTACACCCCATAACATAAATCTCTCATAAATGATCATGTATTATCAACAGTATGGAGCTTTAGATTAGTGCTGTTTTAGTTTTGTTTGTCCTTACAGTGGTAACAGAGGTAATTTTCTATTGAATTAAAATAAGCTGTAGGCACTTCTTCACGGATCATAGTACACTTTAATAATCAGGTCTATTATTGTAAACAGGGGGAGAGTGATTCTTCCAGATGACAAACTTGATGCATCCCTTGGTGCTCATTTACAGTGGTTAAATGGGATTTAGTGAATTGTTAACAAACGTATAATTTGTATAAATGTATTTTATTGCCACTTTTGAGAAAAAAAAATTTCTATAAATTAAATTTCTAATATTTAATCTCCCCTAATTCAAATATTACTTTGTCGGTAATTAACTCAAATAGAAATGGGCCAGGTAAAAATGAGATAGCTTTGATGCATAATAGAAAAGGACCTACTAAACAAGATAGCATGCTATACTTAAAAATATAGTGAGCTTCCTTTTACCAGAAGCATTAAAACATGGCTGAGAAATGACAAAAAATGTAGAAATGATTCACATATCTGATAGAAGCTTGGACAACATGCCTTATATTACATGTGAATCTGGAATGCCAGCATTTCATGGCCATGTTTGAATCCATATCAAGATTATATGTCTAGGGCAGTGCTATATATTTTACTAATATTGTTATAAATGCAAAGTTACTTCTTTGCCATAAATGTAATACATATGAAGTAAGACATTCACATCGTAAAAAAAGCTCAAGTAATAAAAAGTATTAAGCAAAAATGAATTATCTGTCCCTTACCTTCATTCTCATCTCCTCAATATCAGATCTCACCATCAATGTTTCATATTTTTAGTTAACCCAAATCAGAATATGTTTATGTCTATAGTCTTTACTATATTTAGACACTATGGATTTCCTTCCAATAAAAATAATGAATTTGTAACTATTACTTGTATACTGTTCCCAATCTTGCATTTAAGTTGTTGTAATTTAGTTCTTCTATTTGCTACCTTCTGTTCCAGTTCTAACCTATAGTTAGTGTTCCATCAATTTTAAACAAACTTCACTCTCCACCTTCACACTTGAATAAATAAACACCTTAACTTCCTTCTTTTACTTGTACACCAACAAAGCGTATAGTATTTATATTCTACTCTGTTACTGTAATGAATTCTTCTGTGCTTTGCCTACGGATTCTAGAAATTGAAATTCAATAAATTCTGATTTCAATTTGGTGTTTATTTACACGTCATACACTGGCACTACATAAAGTGATTGGACAGGGAGAAAAAAAATTAGGCAATCTAGGTGCCATTCAAAGGAGAATGTTGCAAGTTTCAATGCCACATAGATTTATTTATCCTTACAATTCCTCAAAATAATGCTGATTTGGGAGATCCAAGTTCCCCAACACTCACTATAATCAATAATATTTTTATTTTTCATGGGAAGCAAATTAGATTGGAGCTGAAAACTTCATATTTTTTAATATGTCACAGTGAAACTGCCTCTCTTCCAGAAGAAACATTACATATTTGTAATGAGGGGGTAATAAGATAAAAAGTATGTGGAAATCATGTAAAACATCTTATTTTACCCAAATGTTATATTTGTGTTCTTTTAAATTTCCCTATTAAAGAATAGAGAGGGATCTGCACAGTGACACTGTCTCAAATGAGGTCATAGAGTTATGATTGAATATTATGGCTCATAATTTATGCCCCAGGGAGTAATAAAAGATTAGAATAATTTCTCCATTTTCAAGAGTTCCCTGTAGATCACACAAAGCTTTATGACAAGGCAAGTGTAAACCCTTTGGTGTCCTTTTAAGACCAAGTGAGCCTTGCCATTTAGTGCATGTTCCTTAGATAACAAGGTATCAAATAATACAGATAGTATCGTAATGTTGCCTGACATTTGTGGCTAAAACTGTCATGTTCACTTATATCCATGCGTTTCTGCAGTTTGGCCATGGAACTGTATGGAAGATAGATAGAAGTGATGGCTACCACTTCTAGGACAGGCCCCTACAATGTCCTGCACATTCTGTTTTCCACATTGGTCACCAAAAATCAAGAACCCTGAAACTTCAGAACCTCATGATGGAAGGAGTGTGGTTCTCAAGGTCAGTCTTTGCAAGAAGGCACACAGAAGGACAACCTGACCAACATTCATCTGTGATAAAACCAAGACATAAATGTTCATTATGTTAAAAGTCATGAAACCACAGGGTTTATTATGGTGGCTTATGCCACGCTATTCTGATTTGTGTCTCCTTGTTTTACGAAGAAACAATGGTATACTGGACTCATCTCTGTTTCTTGGTGTCTTGGAATATCTATCATGTTTATTAAATAAATAAATAAATAAATAAATAAATAAATAAATAAATAAATAAAACATAAGTCAGAAAAGTTAGTTTTACCCCAGTTGTAATGCCAATTTAATTTGGACCAAAACTTATGGAATCTTATCTGGAGTTTGTATAAGTTTTTCACTCTTTATTAACAAAATACACTATGATTTCTTCATTATATTGTTAAGATATTCTATTTTCTTTTTAAAAACTTTTAACATTTATTCATTTTTGAGAGAGAGAGAGAGAGAGAGACAGAATCCAGAGCAGGCTCCAGGCTCTGAGCTGTTAGCACAGAGCCAGATGCAGGGCTTGAACCCACGGACAGCAAGATCGTGACCTGAGCTGACGCTGGACGCTTAACCAACTGAGCTATCCAGGAACCCCAAGATATTCTATCTTCTTAATTATAAGGTTTAATAGAATTCACCTCCTTCCTGAAAGCATACTTTTCAGAGCCTTTATAATTTGTAGGATTTCACTAGAATTTAGATCAATTGATTTTTAGTTGTTCTACATCTGCCGAATGGCTGTCCTTCCAAGCTTTCTTTTCACACATTAGATCCTCTGTTTCCACACATACTGTGCTTTTTTCTCTAGGTATTCTTTTGTATTTTTTCCTAGATAATATATGTAATTTTAAAGAAATTATTCAAAGAAGATAAACTTTTTTGACTCTTTGTATTTCTGAAATTAGTGTATTTCTGAAATTTTTTTTGTTTAATTTGAGAGAGAGAAAGTAAGAGAACACAAGTGGGAGAAAGAGGCAGAGGGGGAAGGGGAGGGAAAGGAGGGGTGAGAGAGAGAGAGAGAGGGAGGGAGGGAGGGAGAAAATCCTAAGCAGGCTCCACTCTCAATGTGGAACTCGATCCCACAACCCTGGGATCACAACCTGAGCCGAAATCAACAATCCAACACTCAACTGATTGAGCTACCCAGGTTCCCCGAAAGTGTTTGTTTTCTTAAAGTGAATATGGACATTTGGCCTTCCCATCTCCAATCAATTCAGAATTACTGAAATTTTATCCTGGCTTTTAAAGTATTTTTAAATATATAAACTTGCCCAAATCATCACTTTTTAGCATGTATTTAGAAATACTTCTTGGGATACTTGGGTGGCTCAGTCGGTTAAGCATTGGACTCTTGATTTTGGCGCAGGTCATGATCTCACAGTTCATGAGATCAAGCCCTACATTGGACGTGGTGCTGTCAGCACTGACAATAGAGACTCTGTTTGGGGTTCTCTCTCCCCCTCTTCCTCGGCCCCTCCCCCACTTGTGCATACATGTGCATATACTCTCTCCAAAATAAATAAATAAACTTAAAAAATTAAAATAAAAATCTTTTATAAATATTTTTTTGAATAGCTCAAACTAAATTGATTTCACATTTTATCCATTCATCTATTTTTATTATATTTTAATTTTTCCTCTAATATTTAAACCTCAAATTCTGGGGGGGGGGGGAAGCATAAGGGACATATGTGCCTGTGGAAAGGGTTCTCACAACACTGGATCATATCAGAACTTCCAGAAACTACACAAACTCTCAATCAATTGATACTATTGAATGTGGAGCATATGGTAAAGCGCAGAAGAAATTGACTCTTAGGTCCCATCTTTCTTCCTGGAATCTCCCATTGATACTAGATGCTCAATATATGCTCCCAATATTCAGAGATTTCTTTTTCTTTTTTTTTTTTTTTTAGTGTTTGTTTTGAGAGAGAGGTGGGGGAGGGTCAGAATGGGAGGGGCAGAGAGAATCCCAATCAGGCTCTATGCCCAGCAAGGAGCCCAAGGTAAGGGGCTCCATCTCACAACTGTGAGATCACGACCTGAGCTGAAATCAACAATCAGTCACTTAACTGATTGAGTCACCCAGGTGCCCCCAATATTCAGAGATTTCTAAGTGAAAACTTTTGTTACCTCCATGATTATGCTTCTGAGCTGAGAGTATCTCCTGGGTAACACTGTTCAATTTTGCCATATACATGCACATGTTTTTGCATTTGTATCTTAGAAATAACAAATAAGTTTCTATTTATAAGTTCTAACTAAGAACATATCTTATTACCTTTGTTATTTCTCCATTTTTCTACAGTATGTAGCTTCAAATATGTGTCTACATTTATTTATGTACACTTATTTACATGTATTTACTTATAGAGAGACACATCTGTTTATTTATATATAAACACTTTGATGACTGAGGAAGAAGAAACTATTTGACAGTCAGCAATGCTAACATGAAGTAAGGGAACTCTTTTACATGCCCTATAAGTGTTGGTTTGGTTTTTAACTGTATAGTGTAGTTCAGGCCTACAGTATGCTACTAGGCTCTATGAGTCACAAACTGCTGTTTCTTTTTTATTGATTTCTATGACATCATTCTCTCCATTCGTTCTTGCTTCTCACAACATCTCTGGATTTGGAGAGCATTGTCTGCCATCTGGTCTTGGTTGAGCCAGCTTCCTGGCTTGCTCTCATGGATGACTGTTAGCCTCCAACTTTTTTCTTATCTACATTTCTACAGTAGGTTCCATTAAAACAAGGGGTGCTAACATTTCACATTTACATTAAGTAAAGTTATAAAAAAATAATTACTCTTATATCCCCATTGGGGAATGTGAATGTTATCTTATAAAAACAAACAAACAAAAATTCCAAGAATCCCTTTTGCATTGACATTGTACATGGCTAGCAATTCGTAGTCAGCATTGTGGTATAAACAAGACACCTCCATAGAAACAAAGAAACAAACAAGCACAGATATCTCACTGATATCTCTGGTCTTTGTCCTTTGTTGTGTGTGTATGTGTATGTGTGTGCCTTCAAATATCGCCCTCCTCTGAAGAGGGCTTATGATGGTAGGTAGATGGATCTTCAACAAATATTTGAAACTGATTAGCTGACTAAGAACATAATTTAGGTTATTTCAAGTCCATATGATGGTAAGCTCCAACATAAAGTTCATTTTATGAGGAGTTTCTACTTTGTATTTCTATGAGATAAAATATAGAATCATGAAGTAGAAAATAAGTGATGAAATCATTTTCACAAGCATGTACTTAAATAGAAATCCTATCCAGGTCAAGGTTCTCAGGTTCACAGACTACGGAAGCACCTGTTTATTTATAATAGTGCAAATGACATCTAAAATTTAAAGTGAAGACCTGTTGTAAAACATTCACAACTTAAAATATTCTTTTTACTAGTAACTGATACTTAATCAAAAAACAAGCCCATACTTTCATAAAGCAAGAACTATTTAGTACTTATTAGCTACATGCATAATAATCCTAGAAAAAAGAAACTCAAAAGACTCTTATTTACATGCATTATAAATGAGAATATAAAACTTGTCTATAAATCAGGTTTTGAATTTTACTATAATTGTGCTTTTCAAAGTAGATAATTAAATTGCTATGTCTTTGGGAAAAGGTCAGCTTGTTGGGATAGCACAGATTAATCTCTCTAGGGCATTCTCTCTTAATAACCATGAATTGTAGTTTCATAAGCTTGAAGGCTTGGCAAGTTTCCATCCAGCCTAAAATACTTTGAAAATGACAGAAATTCACTAAGAAACACACTGATAGTCTTATTTAATCGCCAATTAACCTGCATAAGCACCTTTGTGTTATCATCTACCAGTTAACCTATACTCTGATCAGATATTTGGGAAATTGAGAACATGAAGCCTCCTGGGTTTCTTTGTTCATTCCTGTATTTGGCTTGGTGTTGGGGCCCTGAGCTAAATGTAGAGGGCAAAAGATATGAACTCAGATTCAGACAGAATAAAACCTCTAATTCTATAAACTATTGTGGAGTACCTGCCATCTGATTTTGCATTTCTATTATAATACTTCCATGTTGTACCTTTGTAAAAATTACTAAATAATTTCTAGTACAACTTTTAAGAGTCCCAAAAGAAACTTTCTAAAATGTAATAACAAAATCTTTGTCTATGAAATTAAAATTAAAGTTTTTTATTAGAAAAATAACAGTCTGAATCCCATAACTGTTAGAGACAAATACAATTTGCATATTATTCTAAAGTTGTTAGCCTAAGTTTTGCTAAATTCTATCAACGTACTCTTTAGTTACCAGCAGAATATTGAATTTCAGAACAATCTTTTTTTCCTATAGTTGTTACCAATGTATATTTGATGATTATTTTTCTTTCTTTTTTTATACATGTTTTTTAAAGTGTATTTATTTATTGTGAGGGAGAGGGAGACAGAGTGCAAGCAAGGAATGGGCAGAGAGAGAGGGAGAAATAGAGAATCCCAAGCAGGGTCTGCACTGTTAGCCCAGAGCCAGAGGCAGGGCTCAACCTCACCAACCATGAGATCATGACCGAAGCCAAAATCATGAGTCGGACACGTAACTGACTGGGCTACCCAGGCACCCCTAATGATTATTTTTCAAAAGCTTAATTAGTGGAACAGGGATCTCCATTGCTCAAAATAAGGACCCTTGTTCTGAAATGAATACCTGTTTCTGGATTGCCCTTCCTGGCCATTAAGTAGCTTGTGCTTTCTAGTAACATTCTCTGAGTTCTCTGGGGTATCAAAGAAGATTTTCCTTGTCTTGATATTTGAAGAAAGGAGGCTTCCCCTTGTCCTAATGCATTTAATATATGTGTTGGCATCAACAGTTTTGAATCCTATGGGAAATATCTTTAGTATCTTGGTGCAGCAGCATTTAAAGGAAACCAACAAAAATGGAGAATATTTTCTAAGAGAAAAGTCACATTTTTTTTTAGTAATCTGAATTATAAAGTTGTATAACAACAAAAATATGCTTGTAATTGCTTTCTTCTCTGAGTTAGCAGGGCCCCTTTCTTGGCACACCTAAATTAAATTTAATTGTAAGTACTTTTGTTAATTGATTTTTGTGTAATTATCTTACTTTGTGAGCAATGACTGTCGAATGTTGTGTTATAAAAGTTCCAAAATTAAGGAATGATTATTATCGGTACATGATTACATCAACTTGAAAACAATTTATTATTTAGTAAATCATTGCAGAGTAGAACATCTGTTCTGAACCACCAAAATATCCACAGGACAAAGTTTGGAATAGTCTTTTTCTTATCAGTAATACTTCATCGCAATGTAATATTTACTATGCTTTATTGCTATTATTAATAAGCCTTTTTTTAATCACTTGATGACAGAAGGATTTTTTTAAGTTGACATTTATTACTTTTTAAAACTAATTTTCTTGGTCAGGTGCCAGCTCTTTGAAAAATATTTTAAATCAATGTGAGAGAAATTTCAGTTTAAGTATTTGAAGCTAATGGACAGAAGTTGTACTTGTAAATAAATTGCTGAATAAAATTTTTCACCTATATACTGGGATCCTACACAGGGTGGCTAATCTTTTCAGAGCCTTCTTTTAGCATACCCGTTTTTCTACAATTAGTAAAAGACATTTATCCTGCATTTTGCGTTAGTAACAACTCCCAAAATTTATCTATTCATCAAAAGGAATGTTTTTAAAATAGAATGATTTTAACTTGCACCAGGCTTACAAATCATGCCTGTCATAATGAATACAAATATAACATGTGTATTATTAAAATGTACAAAAGGATTCCAATTTTTGAGGTTTTATACATTTTACAACCACCTATATAAATTTGTTTGATTTTAATGTTACAATTTTAAGGATTATTATTTTTATGTTTATTTTTGAGAGAGAGAGAGAGAGAGAGAGAACGAACGAGAGTGAGAACGAGCAGAGGAGGGGCAGAGAGAGAGGGAGACACAGAATCCGAAGCAGGTTCCAGGCTCTGAACTGTCAGCACAGAGCCCGACATGGGGCTTGAACTCACAAACCCAGAGATCATGACCTGAGCCAAAGATGGATGCTTAACCAACTGAACAACCCCGGTGTCCTAAGAATTCTTACTTTTGTTCACTGTTTATTTAATGAACTGAACTTTTAGACTCATTCTAGTCTATAATACCTTAAGGCTGTTTGGATCTGAAATTAATTTTATTTCTCTGCTAGATCATTTAATACCAATTACTTTAGATCTCCCCACCCTGTTTCAGGTCATTTGTTCATTTACCATTAACAAACTCATTAGCCTAAAGAGTTATTGTTTAAAACATGTTTTCATGTGATGATAGCAATCCACAAAATCATTTGTTCATTGCTATGTCCAAAATTCAGTTATTACCATTGAGGTAATCATTCTACCTTTAATTATGCTGCCTACAAAGGCATACAATAGCTTCTATTCTGAACAGAACATCCCTTAAAGCAATTCACTTCAAACTATTAAACTAAGAAATTAATGACTCTGTCTACTGTGGCTGTTTCTGGCAGATTACTTGAATAAGATAAAGTTTTGTGTAAAGCATATTCTTTTTCCTTTGTCCTTGGCTTACAATCTATCATGAAGTTTTATGACCTTCCTCCAACTCATCATTCTGGTCAAACTTTGCCACTTCATTGAGTGTGTGCATGTAGTTGGATAATTGTATAGGGCAGAGAGATTGCTACATGAAGAATATGGTCTTAAGGAGTCATATGACAACACTAACAAGTAGAGGTATTAATAAAATAAAAATAAACCAGCTTTTTGACCCTGGCTTTTAACTTAGCCTTTCTGACACACACTGAAAACTTACCTAGTCTGATCTACCCTAGAAGAATTTGCTTTTAGAAAAGAATTTGATAAGTTAATTCACACTGAGATGTAAATGATAGGTTCAAATAATGTTAAAGGACACAAGGTCCTATAATGTTTTTAAAGAAATCTACTCTAAGTTTAAAAATTTATGCTTGCGAAGTAGATTAGTATTGCTTTTCAAAAACACTAACAGTGTTGGTCATAATGTATACATTAATAACTGCATGGGCAAGACACAGTTCTATGGATTTTGTTTAATAATGGTTCTTTGAGGTGCATAATATTATTATTCCTATGTGCATATATACATGCTTAGAGAAGTCTCTCAGAAATTTCTGAAATCACATTGCTAATATAATTGGTACAATCTTTTAAATCACCTAATCATTTGGGGGTGTAGTTTTTACTCATAGTTTATACTAAGTGTTTAAAAGGAAAAAAAAATCCACAGATAATACATACATATTATCACTTACTTACATTTTAAAATATAACGGCACTTATAAACTCTGGGAAAAAAATAGTAACTAATTGAAAGCGCTGAAGAACAACCAGAAGTAAGCAGAAATTGGATAGGAGTCTAATCCTGGAGGAAGGCATAGAGAGAGTGTAGCAGATATGTAACTGACATCTCAAAAGGAAAGAAGATAAATAATGGGGAACAAAAAGAAAATATTAAGAAATAATGGCAAAAATTTCCCAAAGTTGGTGGAAGTCAAATGGCTGAAATATAAAGAGAAAAATTTTTAATTAGCCAAAGAAAAAAATGACACATTAAAAATAGGGGGCACAAAGGGTGCCTGGGTGGCTCAGTCAGTTAAGCATCTGATTTCAGCTCAGGTCATGATCTCAGGGTTTGTGAATTCAAGCCTTGTGTCAGGCTTTCTGCTGTCTGTGCAGAATCCTCCTCAGATCCTCTGTCTCCCTCTCATTTCCCCCTCCCCCACTTGCTCGTGCTCGCTATCTCTCTCAAAAATGAAAATAAACATTAAAAAAAATTAGGGGTCAAAAATACAAATGATTAATACAAATTGTGACAGAAAATCTTCAATGAAATTAACAACTTTCTTGAAAATTACCATACCATTTCTTACACAAGATCAGTAGAAAACTTTAACATCCCTATACATATTAAAACTAATATATATTATATATTAATTATCAAAAATTTTCACAAGGAAAGCTGAAGCCTCAGATGGATTCACTGGTTAATTCTATCAAACATTTAAGGAAAACATAATATAATCATGTACAAACTGTTTCAGAAAATTAAACAGGAGAGGCACCTGGGTGGCTCAGTCAGTTAAGCATCCGACTTTGACTCAGGTCATGATCTCAAGGTTCGTGGGTTCCAGATCCACGTCGGGCTCTGTGCTGACAGCTCGGAGCCTGGAGCCTGCTTCAGATTCTGTGTCTCCCTCTCTCTCTGTTTCTCCCCCGCTCTCACTCTGTCTCTCTCTCTCATTCTCTCAAAAATAAAGATTAAAATATATTTTTTTAAGAAAATTAAATAGGAAACATTTCCATTTTGTTTAATAAAACAATAAGTTCCTGATAACAAAATTAGACAAAGTCATTACAAGGAAAGGAAACTACAGACAGATATCCTTCATGAACATAGGTAGGAAAATTCTTTACAAAATATAAACAAATCAAATTCACCAATACATGTTAAATCAACATAATGGTCAAGAGGATAATCATACCAGGAATGCAAAGCTGGTTTAATATTTTAAACAGTCGATGGAGAACTTTCACTCATGCCTCTCTTACCACCTCAAACTTTCATGTCATGGGGAGCTTCTGGGAGAGGCTGGTATCTTTCACCCAGAGCTGCATATGCACCTGACCCGGAATTCAGAAAAGCTGAAGGGGGAGATCCTTGAGTACTAGAGGAGCTAAAAGACTCTCATTTCCACCCCACACCCATGAAGTGAGGTACAGATGAAAAACAAAAAAGCTGTTAATATAACTTATCATATTAATAGAATAAGGAAAATCGTATCATTTTCATAGATAAAGAAAAAGCCTTTGCAACTATTCAAAGTCCATTCATCATGAAAGTTCTCAGAAGATAAGAAAAAAAGAGAACATCTTCAATACCCATTCATCATGAAATTTCTCTATTGCTTCTCGGCCTTTTGGCTAAGATCAAGTGTAGCATCATGAAACTTCTCAAGAAATAAGAATAAAAGAAAACATCAGAAAAATGGAGAGAATATACTGAATACCTTCAACTAATATGATACTTAAAAGTCAGAGATTAACCACTTTTCCCATAAGATCAGGAATGAAACAAGCATGTCTGCCTACATCACTTATACTAAACATTGTATTGGAATTACTTCCTAATGCACCAAGGCAAAACAAAGAAATATAAGGAAAATAGATTAGAAAGGAGGTAGTAAAATGCTTGGCATGCTTGATATGATGTAAATGTAAAATATATTAAGATGTCTATGAACCAAATACTAGAACTAAGTGAATTTACTGGGTCACCTAGTCACTGGGTCAGGGTCAGTATAAATATATATATATATTTTAAGTTTTTTAAAAAGTTTATTTTTTTTATTTTGAGAGAGAAAAAGAGGCAGAGAAAGGGAGAGAGAGAATCCCAAGCAGGCTCTGTGCTGTCAGTGCAGAGCCGGAGTCAGCGTCCAGTCTCACCAACTGTGAGATCATGATCTGAGCTGAAATCAAGAGTCAGACGCTTAACCACCCAGGCACTCTAAAGCTAATTTATTTTAATGCATTTATGGTAGAATAAAAATCTAATATATAAAGAATAAATTAACAAAAGAAGTACAAATAAGTTTGATACTAAACATTACCAAATACTGCTGACAAAAATTAAAGGATATCTAAATAAAAATATATACACAATGTTTATGGATTAGAAGACTCAATATTGGTAAGGTGTCACTTCTTTCCAGATTAAACTGTAGATTCAATGGAATCACAACCCTGACTCCATCAGGGTTCTTTTTTTTTTTTTTTTTTTTGTAGAAATTTACAAGCTAATTCCAAAACCTACATAAAAATAAAAAGGATGTAGAATATTCTAAACATTCTCAAAAAAGAAGAGCAAAGTTGGATGACTGACTTCAAAACTTGGTATAAATTTATAGTCAGTAAAGTGTAGTACTAAAGATAAGCAAGATCAATTGACAGACTAGAGCCCAGAAATAGCCCACTCTTCAATTAATTTTTTAGTTAATTCAGTTAATTTTTGACAGAGGGGCTAAAATAATCTAATGGGAAAAGTATATTCATGATGAAAGAAAACCAAAATCAACTCAGACTCCCAACTTATACCATACATAGAAAACAACTCAAGATGAATCATAGACTTGAATGTGAAGTGAAAACTATATAGCTAAATCCATATGACATAGAAATTTTTGTGACTTAGATGTAGAGTAAGTTTTATTATAGATGGCACCAAAAGCAAAAATTATATAAGAAAAACTATAAATTAAACTTTATAAAATGTAAAAATTTTGCTCATTATAAGATTCTCTTAGGAAAAGCAATGGATAAACTACAGACTAGGAGCAAATATTCACAAACATACTATCTGTCAAAGGACTGGTATCTAAAATTCTTAATAAAATCATACAATTCAATAAAATATCCAACAACTCGATAAAAACGGTCAAAATATTTGAACAGATATTATTTTATAAAAGAAGCTATATAAATGGTTATAAACACATGAAAAATTTTACAAACCATTAGTCATCAGGGAAAAACAAATTAAAACCACAGTGAGATGCCATTACATAGCCACTGGAATAATTAAAATTCAAAAGAACGGGAACACCAAATTATTTTTAAAAATTTTTAATGTTTATTTGTTTTCAAAAGACAGAGGGGCTCTGAGGGGCAGAGAGAGAGGGAGACACAGAATCTGAAGCAGGCTTCAGGTTCTGAGTTGTCAGCACTTGAACCCACTTGTCAGGCTTGAATCCACAAACCTTGAGATTATGACCTGAGCCGAAGTTGAGCACTTAACCAACTGAGTCATCCAGGTGCCCCAAGGAAACACCAAATTTTGATGAAGCTGATGAGCAAATAAAGTCCTAGTGCGCTATTTGTGGTATTATAAAATGATACAACTACCTCTAGCAATTTCTTATCAAATGAAATACACATCTTCTCTGTGACCCTTCTGTATTACTGGATTAGGAGGAAGGGTCAACATAACTTACTTTTTTATTGCTGGTTTAGAATACAGTTTCATTACTGCTATTATGCAAAAACCTGTTCTGAAGTCCGTAACATTCTCCAGTTTCCTTCATCTCTAAATCCTGTGGCTAACCTTTACTGCTATCCAGATGGGCCTTGATCTCATCTACAAGTTTTCTTCCCTGGATTATTTTATGTCTTTCTACTTAGTACATTTATCAACTACTTTGATCACCTATAAGGCATCCTGGCACCACAGTTCCTAGATTTTTTTCAACTACAATGACTTACAATTAAAGAGTAGTTATCCAGCAAGCTCCATCTCAGAGCTTGCGTACAGTTGGAACTTGCATTATTTTTCTGTGATTTACAGTTTTTAATTCTCTCCCTTTTCCACTTCCACTCTGCTCTAACGCTTTTTACCATTTTGCTCTTGTTGTGGCCTCTGACCCTTCAGCACCTGCTCATTTTCCTGGTCTTTTTCTTTCCTCACTTACTGGGATCTAGCATCAGGCTTGAAACTGGAGACCTCCCATAAATATTTGTTAAACTGAATTGAATCCACTCACTTCTCTGCTTTGGTTGCGTATTGTGATTTGTCATCTCAAGGTCCCCTTTAAGACACCCTAGAATCACTCATACCTTTGGCCTGTACTGCATTCCTAAACCCTTAATCACATATACCTGTAGTATCCTCTGTTTTCTCTCCCGCTTTGTTGACGATTGATGTATAGAGTCCGTACATATGACTGATCACACATAATAATTACTATAGTAATTACTAAGCTCAGAAAGCCCTAGCTGTAGCTCAGTTGTCCATATATTCATCTTTTGTTCTATTCCTGTTCTATTAATACTCTACAGTTGTTATTCTAATGTATATTTTTTTAAATTTCTTCCAACCTCTTGTCGTCATTTCTTTCCTTTTTTGAGGAAAATTATGACTCTCCTGTTTTCCGGTGTTAATACCTCAATGCTTAATCACTTTCATCCTGACTCCCACAAGAGAGCAAGTTTTATCAATAATTATCCCCTCGCTAAATTTTCAATATGGTTTTCATTGGCTTCTTTCCCTCTTCCTATAAGTTACTCAGATCTCCTCTCCCAAAAAACAAACACCGCTTCACCCCTCAAAAATATTTTTCTGTGGTATCCTAAACACTGCTACCTCTAGTGAGTTAAAATACAAGTTTGCTACTTCTATTTCTTCAACAATTGTAACTTCTTAGACTCTGGCCCCTTAACCACTTAAGTCCCATCATATATGGTAACTGCTTTTAGGAAGGCCATTGGTGATCTTTTCACCAAAATCAATGTCTCCACCAATCCCCCTGTCCCCAGCCCCACCCAGGTTTTCTTTCTCTTTGAACTGGCAAGGTTTATGATCCTCTCATTTTTCAAAACATTATCCTTAACATGGCTCCTGTACTTGGATTCCATTTTATCTTGTATTTTATTCTTTTTTTTTTTTTTTTTTCAACGTTTATTTATTTTTTGGACAGAGAGAGACAGAGCATGAACGGGGGAGGGGCAGAGAGAGAGGGAGACACAGAATCGGAAACAGGCTCCAGGCTCTGAGCCATCAGCCCAGAGCCCGACGCGGGGCTGGAACTCACGGACCGCGAGATCGTGACCTGGCCGAAGTCGGACGCCCAACCGACTGCGCCACCCAGGCGCCCCTCTTGTATTTTATTCTTAAATAACTTTTTCACATATATTATTTTTTCCTTCTCCACTTTTTTTTTTTCAAAGTTCTATTTCATCTTGCTTTTCTTATCAAAAGAGGTAATGACTGGGGCGCCTGGGTGGCACAGTCGGTTAAGCGTCCGACTTCGGCCAGGTCACGATCTCGCGGTCCGTGAGTTCCAGCCCCGCGTCGGGCTCTGGGCTGATGGCTCAGAGCCTGGAGCCTGTTTCCGATTCTGTGTCTCCCTCTCTCTCTGCCACTCCCCCGTTCATGCTCTGTCTCTCTCTGTCCCAAAAATAAATAAACGTTGAAAAAAAAAAAATCAAAAGAGGTAATGACTAACAATAGCAGTTGGCCTCACCTGGTTCAAATACATTTTCCTAAAATAAATCTTCTTTTGGGCTACCTGGGTGGTTCAATTTGTTAAGCATCTGACTCTTGATTTCAGTTCAGATCATAATCTCATGGTAAGGAGATCAAGCTCCATGTCAGGCTCTACACTGACAGCATGGAGTCTGCTCGGGATTCTCTCTCCTTCTCTCTCTGCCCCTCCCCACTCATTCACACTCATGGTCTTGCTCTCTCTGTCTCTCAAAATAAACATTCAAGAAAAACTTCTTTGAATGAAGAACTTATTAATGCCAAAAGAAAACAATTCAATATTGAAAATAAATTTTATCTGTTTATTGACGTTTAATTTAATCAATTTCTGTCTGCCTCTCTCTGCCTCTCTTCCTCCCTCTCTTCCTGCCTCTCCTTCTCCCACTACACACACACACACCCCAACACACACACACTAAATTGAACAAATCATATTTGCCCGTAACAACCAAGTAATTCAATTATTGACAATATGTTTGTCCCACATTAGTACTAGAGAGATCCTTCATTACTAGCATTTGCATTCTAGTTCTTCTGGATCTCCATCTTCCAGTACTCTGTTTCCTGTATCTATTCCACTTTGTCTACTTCTGGGACCCATATGTTCTAACTCATTTGGAGCTGTCTGGAATTTGTAGAAATTCAGTACATAAAAGAGAGGCTTTTTCTCTGTGCTTCACAGAGCCTGACAACTATGCCTCTAAGTATAACTATTTCTGTTTACAATTTCTATTGTACAAGCCCAAGGAATTTCTTCACTGTAGTTTCCCATCTCTCACTTTCAAATCTTCCCTGGCAGTAGAAGCTGAAATTAAAGCTGTCTAAGCAAACGCTGCCTCACTCGCTATTTGCCGATGTAAGAATTGAAGTATAGTCAGATTATTTTCTGCTTAGTGAATCAAATTGGCTCCCATCAATTCACCTTGTCAATTTCAAGCTCTCCTCCAAAGTTTTCAAAGTTCTCCATAAACTTGGGACACCTGGGTGGCTCAGTCAGTTGAGTATCCGACTTGGGCTCAGGTCGTGATCCCGCAGTTCATGGGTTCAAGCCCCACTTCAGGCTCCTTGCTGACAGCTCAGAGCCTAGAGGCTGCTTTGGATTCTGTGTGTCCCTCTCTCGCTGCCCCTCCCCCACTTGCACTCTGTCTTCCTCTCTCTGTCTCTCAAATGAACATTAAAAAAAAAATTCTCCCATAAACTTGACCAAACTTCTGTAACAATCTTATTTTTATTCCAACTCACAGTGCTGCTTGCATTACATAAATGTACTGTCCCTAACACAGCATCTTACTGTTCCGGTCAGCACACAATCTTTAGTGGAGTTTACTTCACTACGATGGCTCCCCCTCTTGCTGTACATTATTAATTCTATGTGCTATTCGTGGCCAAGCTTAAGTTTCAATTCATCGGAGAACCATTCCATAGTTATTATACCTTTCTTGTCTTCCCTTTCTCTGGTAATATTTACTCTGAACCACTATTGAGTATTTCATCACAAATATTATTGTGTTTTTTAAAACTATATTGTAAAGTTCCTGCTGTCAGGTGCTTTATCCAATAAAAAACTTATTGGCAGAGGGAAGCAGACATACATTTCAATTGGGCATTTACAGTGCCGGAAATATTGAATATTCAGAGAGTTTGCTAGGTCCCAGATGCTCCCCTAATTTCGTTTAATTCTCACAACCGCACTCCGCGGTCATTGTTAAACCCGCTTAATAAATGAGAACTGAGGGTCAGAGAGCTTAAATCTCCAAGGTCAGATATCTAAAGAAAAACAGTCATGTTTAATAGCAAAGCCTATAATCCTTTGATTTTACCAGATTCCAAATTCTTGTGAAATGGTTGTTTTAAGTAAAAAGCAATGAATTGGTTTAATAAGATGTCAAGTATTTGTATGTAAATAGTATGCTAACTTTGAGTCTATACTCTGAAAAGGATCCTTGTTTTTTGGCTATTTTGGGGGGGGGGGTTGCTTTGTTATTATTGTTGTTTGTGTGGTTTTTTTGTTTTGTTTTGTTTTTTGTGGGTTTTTTTTTTTTTTTGGTATTGTTTTTGTTGGCAGTGAGTATCTTTTCTGGAATGTTCTAGTCCTGCCCAAAAGTGCCATTTCAACATGTAGAGTTCCACATGAACTGAAGTTTCAGGTTTGTAAAGAAACCTAAAGTTCAAATGACTGATAAGAACCGGTCAAGACGTACTGGAAAAATATCATCTCTTAATGGCAAGCAACAGAGCAATAAAAGCAGAACATCTCCTAGTATTAGGATTAGATGAATAAATTACTAGTGTTTTTGTAATAAGGTCTTTTTAAAGGGAATATAACAATATTTATCTCATAGAAAATATGAAAAATAGTGGGAATAAGGTTAAAAGAAGTCATATAAAAATTTCCAATTGTACTTTGTACAAATAAGACAGGTTCTCACCTTTAGATGAAAAAAAAAAGAGAACTTCAGAGGACAAAAAAGTGTCATGTAAGCCAAACAAAACAAAACCAAACCACAAAAACCAAACCTGGATCAGGGAAATAGTATTTATTTTACTGCAGCAACTATAAATATTTCTGAAAAATATATATGGAAGAAAAACCTGTAGAATGGAAAGAGTTTGGCCATCGAGTTATTAGATGGAAAAACTTCAAAGATAATCAGATTATGTCAGTATATCTGAATGACATTTTAATTACAGAATGTTAAGAGGAAATGTAATGGCTGAACAAAGGAATTTAGAACTTTTTGGAGACTATATTCAGCTGAGAAAGCCCAGGAGTCTGTCATTTTCTAAGAAAGGTTGATATCATTATGTTATGCCATCAAAGGTTTTAAAGAGAATGAACTCAGTTTCTCTCTCCTGTTACCTGCTTACATTTGTGTGGTTAGTGAATAAACTTGAATTCTCTTTTCTTAGCCCTGATTAAGGATCTTAAGAGGCCCATCTGAATGTCACTTATTTCGTTTGGAAATATCCCAGATATGAGGGCCAATAGCGTCTTCCAAAGCCGGTTACATTTGCCTCAAGCCCAAAGTACCAGGGCACATCACCGGATCCCCTACTATGCTTTGTTTCCAACAACTCTCACAGCCATCCAGATATCAGACATCTCTTTTATTATTTACATCATTCTGTTAGCTGCAAAACACTTAGAGAGACAGAGAGAGAGAGAGAGACTGTCAAGTTAGGAAAAAGAAAAAGAATAGCAACTTAGCTGATATCAAGGGACTTTGAGGCAAATAAGAACTTTCAATATGAGAATAAGGCGAGGAACATGACAGAGATGACAAAAAGACATCTCTCTCTGTCAACAGCCTTCTTCAGTTCCGCTGAGATCCATTAGCAGCTGTGAAGTGTGAAAATTAGGAGCTAAAGCACGGAGGATATTTTAAGGCTGAGAATGCAGCAAGCTTTCACATTTCCTTATCACGTCCCCTTTTATTCCATCAAACATGCTATCCGTACTATTGCTTAATGATTTCTCAACAGATTCAAATATTGCCTCAGAAGTTTGCTGAGGGTAATGACCTGGTTGGGAGCGATAGCCTCGAGG
Organism: Leopardus geoffroyi; assembly: GCF_018350155.1. NCBI lineage: Eukaryota > Metazoa > Chordata > Mammalia > Carnivora > Felidae > Leopardus > Leopardus geoffroyi. Next base: position 31,308,401 of record NC_059333.1, read on the forward strand.
GCTTATTTCCCAAGGGAATTTTTCAAGGGGACAGAGAGGGAAGCAGATGTTTTCCATCAGCAACCCATGCTGGAGAAGTACCATCACTCCCTTCCTAACCGCATGCTCCAGGCCGTAATCATGTACTTCTGTCTTCTGCTTTCATAGACACAGCGGCATGTCATAATTCACATCCCGTCTTGTTGACACAGCTGAAGCAAGCTGTGTCACATAGCAAATTGTTTGTTCACTGAAACCAAAGACACAGCAGCTCTTTGTGGAGTGACTAAAAGGAGCTGCAGATTTCTAGATGTTTGCAGTCAAGTGCACTGCAGGGTAGGGGTCCAGAAACACTCCACAAATATGTTTATACTCTTTCAGTCCCGGCTACATATGGGGTATTTCTATCGCTGCCATCCTCATAGCACACATCAGCTAAAACAGAGCCTGTGCATCATCTGGATAGCCTTACACCACTCCTAAAGCATCTTGATCAAAATTCCTTGCTGCGCCAAAACATAGTTTTTTTAAATGAGGGAATAAATGTGAAGGGGTGAAGGCAGCAAGGACTATTATGTAAGAGAGAAAATCAATCTCTTTTTAGAGCAGTGTCAATTACAATACAGCATAGCATGATCTTTGAGGAAACTGAAGACACATCCTGTATTATACACATTTACTGATTACTAGGGACAACTTATTCAGGTTATTTATCACCAATATGTTATTGTGTATATTTGTCCCCTAAAATGTGGTTGGCATTAGTTCAGGCAGGACAAGCAAGGCTTAGTGGACAGAGAATTGATGTAAAAATTTATATGCTTGGTCTTGTTCCAGCTGCACACAAATTATGTAACCTGAACCAACTTACTTGAAGACGCAGTTTCCTTATCTATACAGTGAGATCTAAAGTATCCCCAAAACTCATTTAAGCTCTTAAATTCTATTTTCTCTAAATTAATGCTTGGTAATCAAAGCTGCAAATCAGGACAACTGCAATCTAATCATCTTTTCAAATGATTACAAATACTTTTCGAAGACAAAGTCCATATGCCTAATTGTCTGTGCTCTTCTCAAGGTTATACATTCACAAAGAAAATTTTCCCATGGAAATGGGCAATCTTATGTAATCAGCTCATTCTTTCTTCCATCCCTCTCTAACTCTTCAAACCCAGGGCTCTACACATTATGTGGTTGGTATTTCCAATCTTTAGTCTATCTGCCATGCCCTCTGATATTTAGTCTATCCCTGGCCAACTCTTTTTCATCACGCCGGAATCATCTTGAAAAAGCAATTTAATTTCATTCCCCTTTTCCAGAGTATAAAATACTTCTCTGTTAACCTGACAAATCAAGCCAAAATTATTCGCTCAAGCTTTCAAGACCTGTGTATGTTTATGAGCAAATCTTATAAACGCCCCAGAATTACCCACCAGGGCCAAGACAGCTTCCTCACTGCCACAGCTTTATCACTCTCCTTGCTCTGTGGTCCTTTTCTTCTTTATGTCATTTACTTGCCTTAAATCCCTTTTCTGTGACATTTGACCTAATTGGGTTCTGCTCTCCCTTCATTGCCCAGTTGAAGCAACTTCAGGCTGCCTCCTGCAAGGATCTCATAGGGCCCTCCAATTTCTCTTACTTCTCTGAGCATTAAGAATCAAAACTGGCATTTTAGGGTGATAAATATTAGTGCTTCTCCTTTCCACCCACTTTGGAACCAAATGAGAAAAAGGGGGCTTGAAATATCATCTTTTTTTAAATGTTTATTTATTTGCGACAGGGACAGAGAGTCAGGGAGGGACAGAGAGAGAGAGGGAGTCAGAGAAACTGAAGCAGGCTCTGAAAAGAGCTTGACATGGGACTCAAACTCATGAACTGTGAGATCATGACCTGAATCGAAATCAAGAGCCAGATGCTTAACCGACTGAGCCACCCAGGTGCCCCGAAATATCATCTTTATTATGAGGAAAGGCTGAGTTGGAAATTGTGACCTACCTAGAGCTAAGAATGCAGGGAGTTTGACATATATTTTGCCCCAAATTTGGATAACCACACCTTAGAGTCTGGCAGATTGCTGACCAGAACCCATTCTCCCTGCCAGCAGGTAGATTGGAAAAGACAGGCCAAGGAGGAGGAGGCTGAGTTCCTTCTCCCAAATGTCCCAACCAGATGAGCCTCTCCTCTTCCTCTAGGGTCAGAGAGAAACCATAAATATGTGAAGTAAAATGTGAAGTAACTCCACATAGAAACTTGGTGCATCTACTTCTTGGTCAATCTAAAAGATCACGTGCATACTGACCCTGTTAGTGTTTTACTCATATTAAACATGCTCCCCAGTGAAATTCTAAGACTCAAGAGGACATGAACCATTATCTGTATTCCTTTTTCATTCATTATGTGCTAGACACATAATATTGGTCAAAAATTAAATATTGCCTGATTGCTTAACAAATTCATCTATTCATTATTATTTTTACAATGAAAATGTATAGTATAGATTTGTGTCCATGTTGAATGTGAACAAAAATATTTGCAGATAACAGGAATCTTGAGAACAGTTACCATGTACATGTCTAACAGAAATACATAAAAAGGAAAAAAAAGTCATATAGAGAGAATATTTTTGTTCAAGTAGATGGCTTTATCAAAAGATATAACCACCAAAGCTTGTTTTGTTTCTAATAGAGTATAAATGAGCACGGCTACCGATGAAAACAACAGTTAACAAATCCTACCATACTTTGTTAGCTCTTTGTGTTAAAGAGGGAAATCAAAGTATTTATCATCTGCCTTAATGAGATACTGTTAGTCACACATCTTACTGACATTATTGAACATCAGAATCATTTTTTAACCATAACATGGTGGATATTCCTGGTGTCACAAACTTGGAATGAACTTGAGAATGGAAGTGTTCAAATTATTACACCAATTATTTTTTAAGTATAAAATGGGTAATGTTACATTAACATGATAATCATAGTTAGACCATCTTTTTTTAATGTTTATTTTTTTTATTTTTGAGAGAGAGAGAAAGAGAGAGAGAGAGAGAGACAAAGTGGAAGCAGGGAAGGGGCTGAGAGAGTGGGAGACACAGAATCCAAAGCAGGTTCCAGGCTGTGAGCTGTTAGCACAGAGCCCGACATGGGACTCTAACTCATGCACTGTGAGATGACCTGAGCTGAACTCTGATGCTTAACAGACTGAGCCACTCAGGTGCCCAAGACCATCTTCAAATAAGAAAGCTAGGTGTCTTTCAAGGACTAACTGCTCTTGGCTACTTTTATATCACTATGAAGTTATTCTAAAATTTCTTAAATCATAAAATTTCTTACTTATACTTTCTTTCCACTCATATTTTGCCACATGTGTTTCTGATCTGTGTTGAATACCTAATGGAGAGAAAGAAACTATCAAAAATGTTTATATATAAAAATATTATATATACAATTTCTATATTGCAATCGAACAAAATAATACATTTTACATATTTTTTTCTAAATGACCTGCTTTTTTTATTTGGAAAAAGAAGGAATTGTGTTTTGCTTTCAATGTTGTTTTTGTCTATTTGCTGAGGGACATTATGATCAGACAAAGCCTGAGCTGCTTATTGATAAGACATATATATACAGTGGCTGAATATCGTTTTCTGATAGGCAATTCTCTAGAGAAAACTCAGGTCTCATATGTCTTCCATCCTGTCTCATACGTAATAAAGCAGACTCTTGGGTGTTGAATCTCTGGCAAGCATAACTCAGTTATAGGCTGTCCTATTTAAGAAGACAATATGAAGCTCATGCCTGACTAGTATTTGAGCATAAAATGAGTGAAACTTTGTTCAGCTATACAGGCAATGGGTAAATTTGTGTGTGTGTGTGTGTGTGCGCGCGCCTGTGCGTGCATCAAAGAGGTTATAATAGCGGCTATGATAGGTTGAGAAGTCTCCCCCACCACCTACCTCGCCCTGGCCAATGATGTCTATATGCTAATACTCAGAGCCTGTTAACATATTACCTTACCTGACAAAAGGGATTTTCAAGGTGTGATTACATTAATGGTGTTGATGTGGGATATTATTCTGGACTATCGTTGTGGGACCAGTGTAAGCACAAAAGTTGTTATAAGAGGGAAGTAGATTGGTCAGAATCAGAAGATGTGATAATGGAAGCAGAGGATCAAAGTCAAAGAGTAATTTGAAGATGCTATACTGCTGGCTTTGAAAATGAAGGAAGAGGACACCAGCTAAGGAATGCAGGTCGACTCTAGAAGCTGAAAACTGCAAGAAGGCAGATTCTTTCCTAGAGCCTCTGGGGAGCACAGCCCTACCAATATACTGATCTTGGCCCAAGAGAATCCATTTCAGATCAGAAGATCTCCGACACTATGAGATAATAGATGTGGGTTGTTTTAAGCCACTGAGTTTGTGGTAATTTGTTATAGGAGCAATAAGAAACCAATACATTGAAAGTTGTTTAGAAATAGGAAAAAGGCAAATATAAGCTGACTTCATATTTATGAAAACACATTGTTATGCTAACAAAATGTATTAATCTTCACAAAGTTTTTAATTATGAAATAAATGTTATAGCATCAGAAAACTTTCCTAGAATTTCTGTTTTCATTTTTTAGAAGTTCCAAAAAAATTTCCAAATCCAGCTTGAATGTAGAATAGTCCTGGTTTTAATGATCTCTACAGACTTAGGTCTAAGTCAAAAGAAACCTTGAAACCTTGGCTTGGAATATTTCCTAATACCGGTCAATAGAACTTATCTGTGTTTTGTACTTGGAATTACTTGTGATATTACTGACACTCAATTTAATTTAATTTTCACCAATTTTTGGTAATGTACATTCCTAAGCCCTGTAGACTTAATATTCTTTTTTTAACTTACTTAAACAAAGTCTATTCTTTCTGGCTCTGTAAATTTTGAGAAATGCCTGTCTTTCTGCATCTACCACCAATAACAAGATACAGATTATTTCTACCAACCCCGAAATCCTTCATGTTACTGTTTTGTAGTCAAGCCCTGTTCCCCAACCCCAACACTTGGTAACTTTTATCTGCCTTCCATCCCTACATTTTTATGTTTTCCACAATGCCATACAAGTAGAATGATACAAAATTTTATATCATTGCCCTCTGGATCTGACTTCTTTTACTTAGTCAAATATACAAGAGATTTAAACATGTAATGGAGTCTGTCAGTAGTTCATTCATTTTTATTGTTGGGTTTCCAACTGTATAGAGGTAAAACAATTTATCCCTTCCCAGTTAAGAGACATTAGAGTTATTTCCAATTTTGGTTTATTACAAACAAAACTACTATAAATATTGTATGTAGGTTTTTGATGATAAGTTTTCATTTCTTTCTAAGAGTGGGAACAAGTTATAAGTTTATTTTTTTTAAACAAATGACCAAACTGTCTGTCCCATCCCTTCTTTTCCTCCCCTCCTCTTCTCTTCTCTTTCTTTCTTGTCTTTTTGAGAGAGAGAGAGAGAGAGAGAGAGAGAGAGAGAGAGAGAGAGAGAATGTGGGTTGGGGAGTGGGGCAGAGGGAGAGAGAAAATCTTAAGCAGGCTCCATGCCCATTGTGGAGCCCAACTCAGGGCTCAATCTTACAATTGTGAGATCATGGCCTGAGCTGAAATCAAGAGTCAGAGGCTTAGCTGACTGAGCTTCCCAGATACCCTAAATTGTCTGTATTTTCTAAAGTGGTGGTATCACTTTTGCTTTCCCAGCAGCTACAGTTCTATTTGTTCTATGACCTTGTCAGCATTTGCTATTGTCATTCTTTTCATCTCTTTCTTTCCTAAAAATGTTACTCTAATAGTATGACACTGTTGATTTAATTTCAATTTCCCTTATGAATATTTATGTTGAACATCATTTTACATTATTATTTACACCTTTATATATATTTTATAGTAAAATAGCTCTTCAAATCTTTTGCCCATTTTTTTTTAAATTGGGTTTTTGTTCCCTCATTGTTGAGTGAGAAAAGTCACTACATGTTCTCTATATAAAATCCTTCCAGATAAACCATCTGCAAATGTTTCTCATAGTTTAGAGTTTGTGTTTTCAGTCCTTTAATATTGCCATTCACTGAACAAAAGTTTTAAATTTAATTTTGATCAAGCTCAATTTTTATCACTTGTTTCTTTTAAAAAAATCAGGATTTGGGGGATATTTTTTTTTTAATTTGCCTAACTTAAGGCTACAAAGATATTTTCTTTTTTTAATTTTTATTTTTATTTTAATTCTAGTATAGTCAGCATACAGTATTATATTAGTTTCAGGTGTACAGTATCGTGATTCAATACTTCCATACTTCATTACTCAGTGTTCATCATGATGACTGCACTCATGAAGTGCCTTCACCCATCCTCACCCCCACCTCCACTTTGATATGCTTTATTTTCAACGAATACCCTCAGTTATTTTTTTTCATCGAGAGATACTTTTATAAATGTATTGAAGTTTTGTAGTATTAGGTTTTATATTTCAGTATATAATACACTGTATTTAATTTTTGCATACATTGTGAGAGATGGGTCAATTTTTGATCTGTTTTGTTCTCATATAGATGTCAACTCTGCCAGCATAAATTCATGAAAAGACTATCCTTACTCCATTCACTTGCCTTTGCAACTTTATCAAATTATTTTATTAGTGTGGGTCTACTTCTTGACTCTATTGCACTCAACTGATACATGTTTATTTTTTAAATTATTATTATTATTAATTATTATTATTATTATTATTATTAAAATTCAAGTTAGTTAACACACAGTGTAGTCTTGGCTTCAGGGGTAGAACCCACTGATTTATCTCTTGCATATGACACCCAGTGTTCATTCCAAAAAGTACCCTCCTTAATGCTCACACCCATTTAACCCATCACCCCACCCACCTCTCCTCCATCCAACTTTACTGGTACAGCCACTCTTGAAAACAGTATGGAGGTTCCTCAAACAATTAAAAATAGAACAACCCTATGACTCAGCAATTGCACTACTAGGTGTTTATCTAAAGGATAGAAAAATGCTGATTCAAAGGAGTACATTCATCACAATGTTTATAGCAGTGCTATCAACAATAGCCAAACTATGGAAAAAGCCCAAATGCCCATCAACTGAGGAATGGATAAAGAAGATGTGGTATGTATGATACATGTTTCTTTTTGTCAATACCATACTATCATTTTTTTTTTTACATTTTTCTGTAGACTTAAAACAAACCTTGAAATCAGTAATATGAATTTTTTGTTCAACTTTGTTTTTCCATTATAAAATTGTTTTGGCTATCCTAATTCCTTTGCCTTTCCATATTAATTTTAGAATAAAATTCTAAAATTGTCAACTTGTCAATTTCTATAAAATTCATTCTAGGATTTCTATTGAAATGGTATTAAATTCCAGTTTGAGAAGAATCAGCAAAACTATTGAGTCTTCTAATTCATAATAATTGTATGATTTTCTGTTAATTTTGGTTTTCTTTGGTTTCTCTTTTTCTGTAGTGTTCAGTATATTGATTCTGCAAATATCTTGTTAGAATTAATCTTTAAAATTTCATTTTTCTATGGTGCTGTTGTAAACTGTATTTTATCTTACATTTTGAATTCCAATGGTTTATTGCTACTATAGAGAAATGCAGTTGTTTTTTTTTGTTTTTTTGTTTTTTTTTTTACTATATTGTCCTTGCTTATTTCAATTTTGTTTTACTGCTAATACTACTTAACTCTAGGACTTTTTCTGTAGACTTTTTAGTACTATTGTCTGTGAATAGAGAAAGTTTTGGTTGTTGTTTATAATGTGAATGCCTTTCTTTTCTTTTGTTGTTTTATTACATTGTCTATGACTTCCAGCATGAGATTGGCTAAGAATGATGAGAGCAGTCATCCTTGTCTTGTTCACCATCTTGAGGGAGAGAAATAAGTCATCAGGGTGATATTGGGTACTTTTGTAGAGTATCCAATCTGTTATCAAGCTTCTGTTCCTAGTTGGCTAAGAATTTTTATTAGTGATGGAAGATAGAATTTGGCCAAATGTTTTTTTCTGCATTTATTGGAATACTCAGGGTTTCTCCAATTTAGTTTACTAATATTACAAAGTACATTGATTGCTACTCAAATATTAAACCAGTCTTATATTCAGATAAACCCTGCTTATTTGTGATGTGTTTTGCTATACTTACATATGGTAGAATCGGTTTTATAATTATCTTGAAGATTTTTATAACCATACTATGAATGATCTTGGCTTGTGATTTTCTTTTCTTCTAATGTCTTTGGTTTTGATATTTAGGTAATTATGACCTCAAAAAAAATCGTGGGAAGAGGTCCCTTGTATTTTCTTAAAAAAAAAAATTGTATGGGATGTGAATTATTTCTTCCTTGAATGTTTGAGAGACTTCACTAGTGAAACTATCTATATTTAGAAGTTTTTAGTAAAGATTTATAATTAGTTGTAATGTTTAATCTTCATTTTGTAAGACTCTTCAGTTGTTTATTTCTTCTTGGGTAATGTCTGGTAGTTCATATCTTTTAAAGAATTGGTCCCTTTCATCTATGTGCTTTACATGGCATTCCCTTATTATCAGTTTATTGTCCATGAATTCTGTAGCGATGACTTCTTTTCATTCCTAATATATTGTCATTTTTCACTTTTTCTTTTCTTTTTTTTTTTGTCAATCAATCTAGAGGTTTATTAATGCTGACTTTTTCTATTGTTTTTATGTTTCAATTTCTTGGATTCTGTCTTTATTATTTCTTTTCATTTGTTTTACGTGTTATTTACTTTTGGGTTGTTTTCCCTAGTTTCTTGTGGAGGATGTTAAGCTTACTGATTTGACACCATCATCTTTTCTACTATAAGTATTCAATACTATAGATTTCTCTTTATATAATGCTTTAATTGGATCTCATACATTTTGATGTTGTATTTTTATTTTCATGTGTTCATAAAACTTTTTCAGTTTACTTAAATTTATTTCAACTTTTGAGCCATTCTCTTTGACCCATAGAAGGGTGAATTTTTTTATCCCAAATATTTTAGAATTTTCCAAATAGTTTTCTGTTATTTATTTCTAGTTTTATACTTTCATGGTCAGTTTAGCTCCATTATGGCCTGAAAATATATCTATATTTTTAATATTTATCAGAGTATTTTTATGGCATATAATATATGGATTTGGGTGAATATTCCAACTACCTGAAAAAATGTATATTTTGCTATATTGTTGGGTAAAATGTTCTATAAGTGTTAAGGCAATAAATATTGCAGTAGGTCTCCTACAAACTTGTTGATTTTACCTCTACTTATTCTACCAATTATTGAAAGAGGAGTTGTCTTTAACTATATTTAGACATTTAAGAAGTTCCCTTTCCAGTTCTATCAAGTTTTATTTATTTTTAAATTGTGTTGTAAGGTGAATACACATTTAGGGTTGTTATGTATTCTTGGAAGATTGGCCACTTTGTCATGTAATATAATTTTTTGCCGCTCTTTTTCTAGTTTCTATAGTTTACTTTGTCTGATATTAACATAGTCATTCCAAACTTGTGTTTTCATGGTGTAACTTTTCCCATATTTTTACTTTTAAGCTATCTATATGTTTATATTTAAGTGTGTTTCCTGTAGATAACATACATGCCTTCCTTTTTAATCTGACATACATGCCTTCTTTTCTAATCTGACATACATGCCTTCCTTTTTAATCTGACAACGATTTATATTTAATGTAATTATAGATACAGTTAGAATCATCTATTTGCCAGCTACTTTCTAACTTTTTAATGTTTTGTTTTTATTTTTATTTATTATTATTATTATTATTTTTTGCTTCACTTTTTCTCTTTCCTGCATTCTTTAGGAGTAAATAAGCAGTTTTTAATTATTCAATTTATCTCCATTATTTGTATATAATTTATGCCTCTTCTTAAAAAAATGTAGCAGTTCTAGTATATACAGTAAATGTTAATTACATAGTCTACTCTCAAATAATTTTACAAGAGTATTTTCTAATTCTTCTGTCCTACTTTGTGCTACTCTTTTGATACATTTTAATTTTGTATATTATATAAGCAGGACATGCTGCTTCTATTCTTACTTTTAGACAGTTACTTAGATACTTACTTAGACAGACTTTGCCCAGAGCAAAGAAAAGTAAAATAAATTTTATTTGTCTTTTTTTTAATTTCAGTCCCAGTCCTGTTTATTTTTTGTGCAGATTCAAGTTATTGTCTGGTATCATATTTCTTCTGTTTGAAAAAAGGTAATTTGTTGTTGTTGTTTTGTAGTGTAGGACTACTGGCAGTGACTTTTCTCAGTTCTGGTTTACCTCAGAAAATCTTTATTTTTCTTTCATGATGAGAAATATTCTTGCTTAGTATAGATTTTTCACTGCTCAGTTTTTTTCTTTCATCACTTAAAAGATGTCACTTACGGTGTTCTGACTTGCATGGTTTCAGACAAGAAGACTTCTTTAATTTGTATCTTTGTTCCCTTGTATCTCAGGTGTCATTTTCCCAATGGCCACTTTCAAGATTCTCTCTTTATCTTTGACTTTCAGTAGTTTAAATACGGTATGCCTAGAAGTGTGAGTTTACTCATTTCTTTATCCTGCTGTTCTCTGATCATCTTAAATATATAAGTTGATATTTATTATTAATTTTGTACAATTCTTAGCTCTTATTTCTTCACATATTTCTTCTGCCCATTCCTTTCTTCCACTTCTGGAAGTCCAGATAAATGTATGTTAGATTATGTGACATTGTCTTACAACTTTTGGATGTTCTATTCTTCACCGTTTTGTGTTTTTTCCTACTTTTTTCCCCCTCTGTTTTAGTTTGGGTAATTCCTATACCCTACCATTGGTCTATTCCCAAGCAGTCTTGAGTCTACTAATGAGCCTACTGATGGTATTCCTCATTTTTACTTGATTTTTTATTTCTATTATTTCCACTGTTTCTGCCAGTTTTCATCACTCTACTGAAAATGGCCATCTAGCTTGGCAGGTTTCCATCTTTTCCATTGAAACATTTAACTATGCTTTAAATTTGCTGATATTACCAGCCTCTGTGTCATATGCGAATATGGTTCATATATTATTTTCCCCTGGCAGTACGTTGTCTTGTTTGCTTTTTTAGATTACTCTATGGCCTCAGTTTTCTGATGGGCTCGGGAAAAGTTGTGAAGTTCAAATTGGTCAGCTTTATTGTTGTTATTTTAAGGATGGGAGTATTATTCTTTCCTATTTTCTGTATCCCAAGTGAAACCCCAAACCAGCACTGAATACATTTTAAAAATAAGTAAAACCATCTCTGCCTTGAGGCAGCATATAGGCTACTATGTATGTATCTGGTGGGAATAAGATAGGGGGATCATAAAGGAACAGATACCCAAACGACTATGATTCATTTTATTCCAAGCATATTTGTCATGTACATGCACTGCCAGATCCAGAGAAAATTTAGGCAAAATAATCAATATGAAATCAGAGGCTTCTTATAATTATTAGTTTTACATATTATAATAGCTTATAATATAGGTTGTTATTTATGTCGACATTGAGAATATAATGGAATAAATAATTTCTCCAATGTCATATATATGGTTAACTATTGAGGCCAAGATTCAGACCCATATCCGATGCGCAAAGTTCAAATATACCCATCAAATTTTACATCCAACTGGAGGTTGGAGGCAGAATGAGAAAAAGTATTATTAAAAATACACTACTAGAGCTTTTGTTGTGATGAGCACTGGGTGTTACTGTAAGTGATGAATCACTAAGTTTTACTCCTGAAACTAATATTACACTGTATGTTAACTAAATGGAATTTAAATAAAAACTTGAAATGAACCAAAAAGTAAAATTCAGTGAGAAAGAAAATAATTTTAAACAAGAAAAAAAATGCACTACTTGTGGTAGACAGAGAAATTTTAAAACGAGATAAGGACTTCCGAAATAAGTCAGATTTAAGATTAATTAGGGATGCAGGTATGTAATTAAAAGAGACAAATGAATGTTAGAATTGTATGGAAATCAAATCTATTGTACCTAGATAGGGAGCTAAATAGTACTCAACTGATGACTGGAAATGCTCACATCAAAAGGTAGATGTTTTGAATAAGTGAAGGATTTTAAAAGAGGCAGAAGAGGACGGAGGGAAGATGGCGGCGTAGGAGGACGCTGGGCTCACCGCGCGTCCTGCTGATCAATTAGATTCCACCTACACCTGCCTAAATAACCCAGAAACCGCCAGAGGATTAGCAGAACGGAGTCTCCGGAGCCAAGCGCAGACGAGAGGCCCACGGAAGAGGGTAGGAAGGGCGGCGAGGAGGTGCATGCTCCACGGACTGGCGGGAGGGAGCCGGGGCGGAGGGGCGGCTCGCCGGCCAAGCAGAGCCCGGGAGTCTGGCTTGCAAGAGCGGAGGGGCCTGACGGACTGTGTTCCGACAGCAAGCGCGACTTAGCGTCTGGGAGGTCATAAGTTAACAGCTCTGCTCGGAAAGCGGGAAGGCTGGAGGACAAAGGGAGGGAGAGCTGCTGAGCCCCCGGACGACAGAGCTCAGTTTGGTGGGGAACAAAGGCGCTCGCCAGCGCCATTTCCCCCGCCCATCCCTCAGCCAAAATCCCAAAGAGAACCAGTTCCTGCCAGGGAACTTGCTCGCTCCGCGCAAACGCCCAACTCTGTGCTTCTGCGGAGGAGCCAAACCTCCGGCAGCGGATCTGACTCCCTCCCGCTGCCACAGGGCCCCTCCTGAAGTGGATCACCTAAGGAGAAGCGAGCTAAGCCTGCCCCTCCTGCCCCTGTGCACCTTGCCTACCCACCCCAGCTAATACGCCAGATCCCCAGCATCACAAGCCTGGCAGTGTGCAAGTAGCCCAGACGGGCCACGCCACCCCACAGTGAATCCCGCCCCTAGGAGAGGGGAAGAGAAGGCACACACCAGTCTGACTGTGGCCCCAGCGGTGGGCTGGGGACAGACATCAGGTCTGACTGCGGCCCGCCCACCGACTCCAGTTATACACCACAGCACAGGGGAAGTGCCCTGCAGGTCCTCACCACGCCAGGGACTATCCAAAATGACCAAGTGGAAGAATTCCCCTCAGAAGAATCTCCAGGAAATAACAACAGCTAATGAGCTGATCAAAAAGGATTTAAATAATATAACAGAAAGTGAATTTAGAATAATAGTCATAAAATTAATCGCCGGGCTTGAAAACAGTATACAGGACAGCAGAGAATCCCTTGCTACAGAGATCAAGGGACTAAGGAACAGTCACGAGGAGCTGAAAAACGCTTTAAATGAAATGCAAAACAAAATGGAAACCACGACAGCTCAGCTTGAAGAGGCAGAGGAGAGAATAGGTGAACTAGAAGATAAAGTTATGGAAAAAGAGGAAGCTGAGAAAAAGAGAGATAAAAAAATCCAGGAGTATGAGGGGAAAATTAGAGAACTAAGTGATACACTAAAAAGAAATAATATACACATAATTGGTATCCCAGAGGAGGAAGAGAGAGGGAAAGGTGCTGAAGGTGTACTTGAAGAAATAATAGCTGAGAACTTCCTTGAACTGGGGAAGGAAAAAGGCATTGAAATCCAAGAGGCACAGAGAACTCCCTTCAGACGGAACTTGAATCGATCTTCTGCACGACATATCATAGTGAAATTGGCAAAATACAAGGATAAAGAGAAAATTCTGAAAGCAGCAAGGGGTAAACGTGCCCTCACATATAAAGGGAGACCTATAAGACTCGTGACTGATCTCTCTTTTGAAACTTGGCAGGCCAGAAAGAATTGGCACGAGATTTTCAGTGTGCTACACAGAAAAAATATGCAGCCGAGAATCCTTTATCCAGCAAGTCTGTCATTTAGAATAGAAGGAGAGATAAAGGTCTTCCCAAACAAACAAAAACTGAAGGAATTTGTCACCACTAAACCAGCCCTACAAGAGATCCTAAGGGGGACCCTGTGAGACAAAATACCAGAGACATCACTACAAGCATAAAACATACAGACATCACAATGACTCTAAACCCGTATCTTTCTATAATAACACTGAATGTAAATGGATTAAATGCGCCAACCAAAAGACATAGGGTATCAGAATGGATAAAAAAACAAGACCCATCTATTTGCTGTCTACAAAAGACTCATTTTAGACCTGAGGACACCTTTAGATTGAGAGTGTGGGGATGGAGAACTATTTATCATGCTACTGGAAGCCAAAAGAAAGCTGGAGTAGCCATACTTATATCAGACAAACTAGACTTTAAATTAAAGGCTGTAACAAGAGATGAAGAAGGACATTATATAATAGTTACAGGGTCTATCCATCAGGAAGAGCTAACAATTATAAATGTCTATGCGCCGAATACCAGAGCCCCCAAATATATAAAACAACTACTCATAAACATAAGCAACCTTATTGATAAGAATGTGGTAATTGCAGGGGACTTTAACACCCCACTTACAGAAATGGATAGATCATCTAGACACATGATCAATAAAGAAACAAGGGCCCTGAATGAGACATTGGATCAGATGGACTTGACAGATATATTTAGAACTCTGCATCCCAAAGCAACAGAATATACTTTCTTCTCGAGTGCACATGGAACATTCTCCAAGATAGATCATATACTGGGTCACAAAACAGCCCTCCATAAGTTTACCAGAATTGAAATTATACCATGCATACTTTCAGACCACAATGCTATGAAGCTTGAAATCAACCACAGAAAAAAGTCTGGAAAACCTCCAAAAGCATGGAGGTTAAAGAACACCCTACTAACGAATGAGTGAGTCAAACAGGCAATTAGAGAAGAAATTAAAAAATATATGGAAACAAACGAAAATGAAAATACAACAATCCAAACGCTTTGGGACGCAGCGAAGGCAGTCCTGAGAGGAAAATACATTGCAATCCAGGCCTATCTCAAGAAACAAGAAAAATCCCAAATACAAAATCTAACAGCACACCTAAAGGAAATACAAGCAGAACAGCAAAGGCAGCCTAAACCCAGCAGAAGAAGAGAAATAATAAAGATCAGAGCAGAAATAAACAATACAGAGTCTAAAAAAACTGTAGAGCAGATCAACGAAACCAAGAGTTGGTTTTTTGAAAAAATAAACAAAATTGACAAACCGCTAGCCAGGCTTCTCAAAAAGAAAAGGGAGATGACCCAAATAGGTAAAATCATGAATGAAAATGGAATTATTACAACCAATCCCTCAGAGATACAAACAATTATCAGGGAATACTATGAAAAATTATATGCCAACAAATTGGACAACCTGGAAGAAATGGACAAATTCCTGAACACCCACACTCTTCCAAAACTCAATCAGGAGGAAATAGAAAGCTTGAACAGACCCATAACCAGTGAAGAAATTGAATCGGTTATCAAAAATCTCCCAACAAATAAGAGTCCAGGACCAGATGGCTTCCCAGGGGAGTTCTCCCAGACGTTTAAAGCAGAGATAATACCTATCCTTCTCAAGCTATTCCAAGAGATAGAAAGGGAAGGAAAACTTCCAGACTCATTCTATGAAGCCAGTATTACTTTGATTCCTAAACCAGACAGAGACCCAGTAAAAAAAGAGAACTACCGGCCAATATCCCTGATGAATATGGATGCAAAAATTCTCAATAAGATACTAGCAAATCGAATTCAACGGCATATTAAAAGAATTATTCACCATGATCAAGTGGGATTCATTCCTGGTATGCAGGGCTGGTTCAACATTCGCAAATCAATCAACGTTATACATCACATTAACCAAAAAAAAGAGAAGAACCATATGATCCTGTCAATCGATGCAGAAAAGGCCTTTGACAAAATCCAGCACCCTTTCTTAATAAAAACCCTTGAGAAAGTCGGGATAGAAGGAACATACTTAAAGATCATCAAAGCCATTTATGAGAAGCCCACAGCTAACATCATCCTCAACGGGGAAAAACTGAGAGCTTTTTCCCTGAGATCAGGAACACGACAGGGATGCCCACTCTCACCGCTGTTGTTTAACATAGTGCTGGAAGTTCTAGCATCAGCAATCAGACAACAAAAGGAAATCAAAGGCATCAAAATTGGCAAAGATGAAGTCAAGCTTTCGCTTTTTGCAGATGACATGATATTATACATGGAAAATCCGATAGACTCCACCAAAAGTCTGCTAGAATTGATACATGAATTCAGCGAAGTTGCAGGATACAAAATCAATGTACAGAAATCAGTTGCATTCTTATACACTAACAATGAAGCAACAGAAAGACAAATAAAGAAACTGATCCCATTCACAATTGCACCAAGAAGCATAAAATACCTAGGAATAAATCTAACCAAAGATGTAAAGGATCTGTACGCTGAAAACTATAGAAAGCTTATGAAGGAAATTGAAGAAGATTTAAAGAAATGGAAAGACATTCCCTGCTCATGGATTGGAAAAATAAATATTGTCAAAATGTCAATACTACCCAAAGCGATCTACACATTCAATGCAATCCCAATCAAAATTGTACCAGCATTCTTCTCGAAACTAGAACAAGCAATCCTAAAATTCATATGGAACCACAAAAGGCCCCGAATAGCCAAAGGAATTTTGAAGAAGAAGACCAAAGCAGGAGGCATCACAATCCCAGACTTTAGCCTCTACTACAAAGCTGTCATCATCAAGACAGCATGGTATTGGCACAAAAACAGACACATAGACCAATGGAATAGAATAGAAACCCCAGAACTAGACCCACAAACGTATGGTCAACTCATCTTTGACAAAGCAGGAAAGAACATCCAATGGAAAAAAGACAGCCTCTTTAACAAATGGTGCTGGGAGAACTGGACAGCAACATGCACAAGGTTGAAACTAGACCACTTTCTCACACCATTCACAAAAATAAACTCAAAATGGATAAAGGACCTGAATGTGAGAGAGGAAACCATCAAAACCTTAGAGGAGAAAGCAGGAAAAGACCTCTCTGACCTTAGCCGTAGCAATCTCTTACTCGACACATCCCCAAAGGCAAGGGAATTAAAAGCAAAAGTGAATTACTGGGACCTTATGAAGATAAAAAGCTTCTGCACAGCAAAGGAAACAACCAACAAAACTAAAAGGCAACCAACGGAATGGGAAAAGATATTTGCAAATGACATATCGGACAAAGGGCTAGGATCCAAAATCTATAAAGAGCTCACCAAACTCCACACCCGAAAAACAAATAACCCAGTGAAGAAATGGGCAGAAAACATGAATAGACACTTCTCTCAAGAAGACATCCGGATGGCCAACAGGCACATGAAAAGATGTTCAGCGTCGCTCCTTATCAGGGAAATACAAATCAAAACCACACTCAGGTATCACCTCACGCCAGTCAGAGTGGCCAAAATGAACAAATCAGGAGACTATAGATGCTGGCGAGGATGTGGAGAAACGGGAACCCTCTTGCACTGTTGGTGGGAATGCAAACTGGTGCAGCCGCTCTGGAAAGCAGTGTGGAGGTTCCTCAGAAAATTAAAAATAGACCTACCCTATGACCCAGCAATAGCACTGCTAGGAATTTATCCAAGGGATACAGGAGTACTGATGCATAGGGGCACTTGTACCCCAATGTTCATAGCAGCACTCTCAACAATAGCCAAATTATGGAAAGAGCCTAAATGTCCATCAACTGATGAATGGATAAAGAAATTGTGGTTTATATACACAATGGAATACTACGTGGCAAGGAGAAAAAATGAAATATGGCCTTTTGTAGCAACGTGGATGGAACTGGAGAGTGTGATGCTAAGTGAAATAAGCCATACAGAGAAAGACAGATACCATATGGTTTCACTCTTATGTGGATCCTGAGAAACCTAACAGGAACCCATGGGGGAGGGGGAGGAAAAAAGAAAAAAAAAAAAAAAAGAGGTTAGAGTGGGAGAGAGCCAAAGCATAAGAGACTGTTAAAAACTGAGAACAAACTGAGGGTTGATGGGGGGTGGGAGGGAGGAGAGGGTGGGTGATGGGTATTGAGGAGGGCACCTTTTGGGATGAGCACTGGGTGTTTTATGGAAACCAATTTGACAATAAATTTCATATATTATAAAAAAAATAAATAAAATTATACCTAAAATTAAAAAAAAATAAAAAATAAAAAAAAAATAAAAGAGGCAGAAGAGGGAGGTGATGAGACCAGTTCAAATATAATATCTTGAATTGTCAAAAGTGTATATATGGCTTCATGTCTAGTAGGTTGTTAGGAAGTATTAACTTGGGGGAGGACTGTAACAGAGAAATAGGCATGGCATATGTCTTTAAAGAGAAAATCATTGAACCTATGGAAGAAAATCATACTCCAGAATTATTAGGGTGCTGATAGGGGTAAAAATAATGTCAAAAGAAGCCTCAATAAATATCTGTATTTAGAGAATGGGAAGAGAATAGCAATGTTCAAGGAGATAAACACAGAATGGAGAAGTAATCAGAGAGAAGAAACATTTTTTTATAAATGCAAAAGGAGGAGATCCAAAAAAAAAAAAAAAAAGAAAAAAAAAAGGGGAGAAAGAAAAAAGTTTATGTCAAATGTTCATGTGAAACTGAGTGGGTAAACTATGTAAAAAGTCTTTAGGCCTTTATTTTTTTAATGTTTTTTTTTTTGACATTATTTTTAACAGAGTGAGACGGAGCAAGACAGAGCACAAGTCGGGGAGGGGCGGGGGGGTTGCTCACAGGATCCGAAGCAGGCTCCAGCCTCCTATCCATCAGAGCAGAGCCCAGGCCCAGGTGGAGCTCAAATCCACAGACCACCAGATCATCACCTAAGCCAAAGTCGGGCACTCGATCCACTGAGCCACCTAGGCACCCCATTAGGATTTCTTGATAAAGACGTTGTTAGTGAGCAATAGTTCAAGTTCTTATTGCAGAAGCATTAAGGCAGCAAAATATAATCTTATATCTGATTTTTATTCAAATATGCATGTTCAATGTATAGGAATTTACCCAAGCATTCTTTAATTCAATAACATATGTATTGCTTTGGAAAAGGTTTATATTATGTACAAATGCAGAATAATTTGAAAAATGATATGCATTGTTAAAATATTTTATTTTTGCTTTACCCAAATTTTAATAAATTTATGGAAAAATGGAATTCAGATTATATTTTTTCTTCCTTATTATTGTTTTCCTAGAATTCATCAAAATACGGGCATGATTGTAGTACCCATTTTTTCATTTTTTCTGAGCATGAAATAAATTTCTCTTTAAAACTTCTTAGTTCAAGTTGACTTGTTTGGTGTTTTATTTGCACTGGCTCATTTTGCTTTCTTTGCTTAGCCAGGCACATCGCTAATTTCAATTGGAATATTGGCCACTCAGGATCACATTATATTTCAGGGCCATTTGTATCAATTCTTTTGGTTACAGGACTGTTTATACTAAATTCACTGGAAGCAGTGAAATATTCAGCATTGTTGATCCTGAAAGAGTTAATTTTCAAGGCTGAACTGTTCCCATAGTTCCTACTGTAATTGCTGCTGATTATTCTTATGTTGCAATGAAGCAATAATGATCAAAGCACAGGGCATTTCTTAGGGATCCATGACTGGCTGGTTTTGCCCAGTCATTAATTCCCTTGGAAATGCATTGTGCTTAGGTCATTATTGTTAGTAACAGAGCTGTATGAAAACATTTGCACATACTCTGGAGCAAAGCTGTTGATTATTTTCTGTACATACAAGTTTTGTGATTGAGAAACTTAAGGGTGAAGAGGTTTGGCCAAGAGAGAAAAATAAATTATTGTTCAGTGGAGAGGAATTATATATTTAACATGTATGTACTCTAATATCATAGATGTGTGCACATATATATACATATAAATACATATATATGCACAATCTATCTAAATATATATATATATATATGAGCATGTATATAAATATATGAATACATGAATAAACATACATCTTTTTTATCCTTGGACTGGATAAATGTATTTAACTTGTAAATATATTACATATCAGCTGAAGATTTTAAAAACCACCACTTCTAATTATAGCTACATTCCTAATTATGAAAAATAAATACTGAGCAAATGTACTTTTTCCCCCATATATATATTTTAGAGACAGAGCGTGAGTAGGGGAGATAGCTGGGGGCAGGGGAGGGAGAGAGGGTGGGAGGGAGAGAGAGAGAGAGGGAGAGAGAGTGGGAGAATCTCACACAGACTACACGTTCAACACAGAGCCGGACGCAGGACTCGATCTCACAATGCTGGGATCATGACCTGTGCTGAAATCAAGAGTTGGATGCTCAACCAACTGAGTCACCCAGATGCCCCTCTCCTACTATATATTTATTCCTCCCTAATACAACTGGGAGAGTGAACGTGAAAAAAATTTCTCTGAAAATTTATTTTCCATTCAGTAACAAATCAAAAAGCTACCTTTGTTCTCTCCTAGATACAATCCCATAAAATAGTGATAATGGTGGCACTGTAATTATCACACTCAAAATGTTCTATTTTATTTTTTTAATATTCTGTATACACGTCACTAAAGTTCTCACCAAAAGGATAGCCACAGCGTGAGCTAGCCTGGAAAATCAAATAGCAAAACAACTTAAACTCTGTCTTGAAGTTCAAGGGTTACACTTGTAATCAAAGAGCTATAATTGAAACTTCACTTTAGCTAAGCTTCCCTATAAGGCAACCAGTTGCCCTAGGAAAGAGGTGAGAGACCAGGAAGCACCTAATGGTCAAACTGAAATCAAGCAAAGCTCAAGAAATGCTGTCTTCCCTTTACTCCCTGGTAAATGAAGTTGTTTCTGTGATAGACCTCAGTCACTGTTGAAGTTTAACTTACTGAGAACAGTAATTTCCAATTTTCATTAAAGTTTAATTTTGCACTATTAAAAACAGTGTAACTGCTATTTAGTTTTTATCTTTTATATTCTTCCATATTTAAAACTTAATTGTGACTAAAATAAGCAAACAGAAAGAAAAGAGATATGCCTAGAGAAGATTTTGGATATTGTCCCTACAAAATTTGCTCTATCTGATGGAATTGGAAAAATATAACTGAAAATGTCAAGGGCTCCTGGATGAGTCAGTCAGTTAAGTGCCCAACTTCAGCTCAGGTCATGATCTTGCAGTTCGTGGGGTTGAGTCCTGTGTTGGGTTCTGTGCTGAAAGGTCAGAACCTGGAGCCTGCTTAGAATTCTGTGTCTCACTTTATCTCTATGTCTCTCTCTCTTCACACAGAACTAGTGTTCTGTCTCTCTCTCTCTCTCTCTCTCTCTCTCTCTCAAAAATAAACATTTTTTTAAAGCAGCAAAAAACAACTTGGATAAAATGTTTTTAACCTTAAAGATAGAAAACTAGGGATTCAATCTGTATTTCTCAAATAGGTGCAAATCAATGAAATGTGAATAAGTGGAAAGATCTTTGTTTTACAGATGGAAAGGCATGGCTCAAGTAGCTAATTTAACTTAGGCAAATCACCTACAGGGCAGCAGAACTCAGATTTCAACTAATCAAAATCATATTTTTCTTCCTTATTCTACTTGGTTTTATTACAGAGAAACATTCACTATTGTGTCTTTTTTAAAAATTTTTTTTAATGTTTTTATTTATTTTTGAGACAGAGAGAAACAGAGCATGAGCAGGGGATAGGCAGAGAGAGAGGGAGACACAGAATCTAAAGCAGGCTCTAAGCTCTGAGCTGTCAGCACAGAACCTGATGTGGGGCTCAAACTCACGGACTATGAGATCATGACCTGAGCTGAAGTTGGACGCTTAACCAACTGAGCCACCCAGGCACCCCTACTATTGTGTCTTTTTAAAACACTTTCTATAAACCCAGATGAAAATATTAAGATAATTATTTTCAGTAGATGGTGAGATGGTTAATCTTATGTGTCATCTTAGCTGGGTCATGGGAACCAGATATTTAATAATGTGTTATTCTGAATATTTCTATAAAGGTTTTTTTTTTTGTTGTTGTTTGTTTGTTTGTTTGTTTGTTTGTTTGTTTTTAAGAGGAAGTTAACATTTAAATCAGCAGACATTGAGTAAAGCAAATTTCTCATCATAGTGTGGGTAGGCCTCCTCCAATCAGGTGCAGGCACTAATAGAACAAAGACTGACTTCCCTTGACCAAAAGGAAGTTCTGCCAACAGACTGTGTGTGTGTGTGTGTGTGTGTGTGTGTGTGTGCGGTATGTATGTATGTACAAAAACACACAAAAAGTGTGTGATACATACCATACACACACATACATCCTATTGGTTCTGTTTCTCTGGAGAATTTCAACTAATACATATGAAGGGGAAAAAAGAATTAGGAAATGTTGTGAAGAACCAAAAGTATGTGGGAAAATGTGCGGATGAGGAGGACATAATATGAGTCTGAGAATATCACTGGGTGTGGTTCCAAATGGTTCCTACCTCCAGAAACATAATCAAACAAAACATCATCACAACCTCTGGGTTGAGTGTGAGGTTGATATGAAGATGTGATGATATTTTATTGGCGCTTTCTCGCACACTCAAATACTAAAACTCTTTATGTTTGATATACCTAAAATCTTCTTTCCTTTTTAAACAAATCTAGTTTCATGTATACTTTAAGATTCAAAATACTTAAGAAATGCTTTTTCCAGAATAATTTTTGAGCAGGACATGTATGAATGGATTTGTGTGTATGGGTATATATGGAAACAATAATTAGCTAAATAGGTAAATGTGGAGGTTAGGGAAAATGTATCCTTTATGATACATATTTTACAAAGCCTTCTATTTTATGTAAAATTAATTTGCCTTAGAAAAGTACCTGAAAGCCCTTTAACAGCACATCATCTCTCCTGGAGGCCCCGTATTATTTCAATTACATCTAACTATATAACCAGGTGTGTGTGTGTGTGTGTGGGGGGGTGTACTCATGTCGATATGCAGGGTGGTCCATTTGCACAGAGCTTCATTTTATACTTTATTGTTGTTGGTTTTTTTTTAACAGACCACCCACATATGCTTCAGAAATAATTATGTCTAGGCAGCTGCTTAGTGTTCTTTCTTCTATAACACTCCTAATGGTGGTGGTGGGGATTTCATGGAGAGCAAAGCATCATGGGTAAGGGGGCTTGTTTGGGTTGGCAGCATCTAGAATTGTCAGGGTTCTTTATTCCTGGATTCAGCAATGAATAAAGAGATTCCCTGCTTTTGAGGGAGATTATACTTGTTATTCCTATATATCTAACTACTGTTGTACTGATCAACTGTATCTCTAAAATATCACTTCTGGTGGTGGCAAAGAGGTAAAAGTGAGATCAATGAAAAAGAAGGCAAAAGTTCAGGGGGAATTGGGGATTCTTTTGGCTATAGATGCACCTGTGGGATGTCAATTGTGGGAACTCTTCCAATTTTTAGACAGCCCTGTTGGATGGTGACCCCTGGCTTGCCTTCTCTGAAATCACTCCTGTGTGACAACATTTTCAGGGTGGAAGGTAGGAAGCACCTCTCCCCTTTGGGATAAATACGAATGGACAGTAAAAGTCTGCAGATAGATAGATGCTACCTCTACAGTTACTTCGTGGAATAGAAAACTGGCAGGTTCGTTTGCATTATTTCATTATCTGTGGTGCTTGTCATGAGAAGAGCTGAATATGATGATGAATGTTATGATGATCAATGAAAACTGAAGGATTATTCAAGAAAACTGAGGGATTAGAATTAAAAGTTTTCATTTCAGAATGGTGCCTAAAGCAAAATTTTACATAAATAACATTATCTATCCTTACTTAATATGTAGGCATTCTTCCCTATGAGGACAATTTTTTTTACGTTTATTTATTTATTTTGAGAGAGAGAAAGAGCACGAGCAGGGGAGGGGCAGAGAAGAGAGGGAGAGAGAGAATCCCACACTATCAGCATGGAGCCGAACGCAGGCTTGAACTCACGAACTATAAGACCATGACCTGGCTTAACTGAATAAACCATGCAGGCACCTCTCCTATGAGAACAATTTTTAAGTAACATTTATTAACTGCTATTACATTCACAAATGTAACAAAACCTCCCATGATCCCACCACCCCAAAATAGTGTTGTTTTTCTCCTTTCCATATTGATATGTCATAAAAATTGTACTATGAAAACACACAACAATTTTAGACATTCTTTAGTGGGAAAATGTTGCTCAGTACAGAATACTGGAACCCATTTACTCACATTTGACAAAGATGCTATGGACCTTCTAAAAGTGATTCACTTATGCTATAAATGCCTAAATTGCCATCATAAAATACAGTCTCTAGCAAATATGTCACTTATTTCTTTAGAGAAATCTCTGCCACGCTTTTTTAAAAAATATATTTATTTATTTTTGAGAGAGAGAGTACAAGTGGGGGTAGGGCAGAAAGAGAGGGGAACAGAGGATCCAAAGCAGACCCTGCACTGACAACAGTAAGCCCAATGTAGGACTCGAGCTCACTAACTGTGAGATCATGACCTCAGCCAAAGTCAGATGCTCAGCTGACTGAGCCACCCAAGTGCCCCTCTGCCACTCTTTATTTCTGCAAAATTATTTCTGAAATTGTAAGATTATCATATACATATATATATATATATTTCTGCAAAATATATATTTATATATATTTCTGCAAAATATATATTTATATATATTTCTGCAAAATAAATATATATATATTTCTGCAAAATTATTTCTGAAATTGTAAGATTATCTTATATATATATTTCTGCAAAATATATATTTATATATATTTCTGCAAAATAAATATATATATTTCTGCAAAATTATTGCTGAAATTGTAAGATTATCTTATATTTATAGGTTTTTGTGCTGTTAAAAATACTTTGATATTCATTACTGCAAGTTTTCCGTGTTTCATGATGATAATAATTATCTCCTGTATTCCAGGTGTATAAATTAAGCCTCATCAGACTTGCCTAAGTTTTCAGAAATAAAATAATAGTAGTTGAGCCTAGACTAAAACCTAAATTTCTGGTTCACAAAAAAGTCATATATCATGGAATCTTAAATTTATTTATATGAATAATCAACAGAAATTGCTTAAAAATTAGAGAATTTAAAACCCATTATTTTACGGCACTATTAGGTCTCATTCATCTGTTTCACTGGCCACTATAGAACTTTCTTACGTTCCAAGACTCTTGTTCCATGCCACCATGTATGTCTCATCATTTTAGCACCCCCAAATGAGTTCTGCAGTAAGATCAACTTCTTTTCCTCCAAACTGAATACAGTATTTTCTTGCACATCCATTTATTTAGTGCAACACAATTCCAACCATAGGTCCTAAACTGAATAGCCACTAGAAATCCAAACAAATCAGAAAATAGTCTAAGCTTACAGCGAGTGGGTGGGCAGCAAAGGTAAGAAGGGAATAATAAAAAGTAAATGTTGGGAATGGCAACTGAATTGTCACATTCATCCAAAACCTTAGGCTATTTGATTCCTTGCGACAATGGTTAGATGTGAATTCCAAACCAATAAATCAAATCCTGCTGTTACATTCATTTATCCTCAGATTGTCTTCCTGTCCACCTTTTATTTAGAGCACCAGAGCCTTGGGGGCGGAGACCATAATCAAATTTTAGTCAAATAAAATCTTTCATCATTAGGGTTCTTGTATAAAGTTAAGATCACAACTTTGGGTCCAGGCAAAAGAGTATAACTGAGGAGAGAAAGTTGTTCCTCATTACCCACGTTAGCATCAATATTTTGTAAAATGAAGGCAAGTGGGGATAGATAAAGCACAACAATCGATAAAAAGTCCCACCAGCAGTTATGGACAAAGAAATTTTAACAGCGGATCTGCTCTCTGGGTTGCAGTTACAGGGCTAAAAGTGAATTCATCCTTGAGAGTAATTGAGAAAGAACACTGTGGCTCATCTGAGAGGGGGAAATTTATGTTTTAGAGCAAGGATAAGTTGTGACAGTCAAGTGATTTTACTCACTGTCCCATTCTTATATGGCCTAAGAATTTTCTGTTACATGGGAACAAGGTGTTTATCTCTGTGCAAGGCCTGCTCTAAACGTTGGGGGAATATCAGTAGGAATAAGACAACTTCCTTCAGTTTAAATACACATACTGAGACTTGAATTAAATGTCAAAAAGAGGAATTAATAGAGAATAAAAATAGGAAAAAACTGTATACAGAACTGAGGGGACAATGAAAATGCAAATGGCAATCTTTAAGCTGGACATTGAAGGGCATGACCAATTTTATCAAATAGCAAAGTAATTAGGCATCTGGGTTAAGTCACACTGACCCATGATTGTTTTCACTGTACTAAGGTTGGGTAAAGCCCTCAAGTTATATAGAAGATAATTATTAAAAATATCCCTATAGGGGCGCCTGGGTGGCGCAGTCGGTTGAGCGTCCGACTTCAGCCAGGTCACGATCTCGCGGTCCGTGAGTTCGAGCCCCGCGTCGGGCTCTGGGCTGATGGCTCAGAGCCTGGAGCCTGTTTCCGATTCTGTGTCTCCCTCTCTCTCTGCCCCTCCCCCGTTCATGCTCTGTCTCTCTCTGTCCCAAAAATAAATAAACGTTGAAAAAAAAAAATATCCCTATAAAATAGGATGTTGAAACTATTATAGAGTATGGTCAATTATTGTGTTCTTTATAACACAGGGTCCTGAGAAAAACTGCCAGAAACAGTTCTACTTAATGATTGGTTTTATTGTTTGAATGCTCTAAATTGTGTAACTGACCAGGTTTTAATTTTAACACAGGTTTTAAAAATAGGAAATGTATGGCTCAACCACAGTTCTGGCTTTATTTGATAATCCTATTCTTGTTCTCCTTTATTCTTTTGCCCCAGTCTTAAATCTGCTTATTAAATTTTAAATATCTTGCCTTTAATCCTTTCTGGTTGATATAGAGTAAATATGGCATATGAAAAAACAAAAGAGCAAAATAGGGAAAATATTAGATTTCGCATAGATATAACCAGATTCTCAACACAGATGTTGTTTGGAAAAGTCTGTAAGATCCTTTAAAACATAATATTTCTGCTGGCTTCTGGAGAAGGACTGTTCTTACAGTAATGCTTCTGGAAAGCAGAGGAGTTGGATTTGGGGTTGGGGGAACACTATGGAACCAAAGAAACGTTGAATCACTGGATTTTCAACCCAGTACGTGCATGCAGAATTGAAACAACATCATTCCTCAGCCTCTCAGATTGTGGTAAGAGAGCCAAGGTGATAGGAGTAATGTCCTAGTTTCAAAGGGCTTCCACAGCAAAGTACCACAGGCTGGGTAGCTTAAGATAAAAGAAATGTATTGGCTTTTAGTTCTGGAGATTAGAGGTTTGAAGTCAAGATGTCTCAGAGCCAGGCTCCCATTGAAGGGTCTAGGGAAGATCCTTCCCTGCCATTCCCTAGCTTCTGGGAATTCCAAGGTTGGCATTCTATGGCGTGTGGACATATCACTCAAATAGTTGCCTCTGTCATCACATGGCTTTATCTTTTGTGTGTGTGTGTCCAGATTTCCCTCTGCTTTCTAGATTCACTACCATAAATACAGTAGTTTCTCAGAAACAAGCAAAAAAAAAAAAATTATGCTCTAAAGGTTATTTATAGACTTTTACACACAACGTGTGAATTCAGAATTCTGGTTATCTCTATGCCATAATCTTCAATGACTATACGTTCTTCATTTTGTTTTCTTTTTCTCTTCCAGGTCCTCTCTAATCCACTATGATCTTATCTCAATTTGATTATATCTACACATAGTGTCTTTCCAAATAAGATCAACTTTTTAAGTACTCAGAGTTAGGAATTGAATTTGAATTTATCTTTTTAGAGATATAATTCATCCTACAACAAGTAGTAACAATAATAATAATAATACAGTAGTAATTATACTATGAGCCAGGTTTGGGCTTCCTCCTCCAATAAGTCTTATTCTTACAACTACAATTCAAGTAGTGTGCAAACTTATATTTGCTATTCTCATCTCCCAACCTTTTCACTTGCAGTGGTAATTGTATCTGGTATCTGTCTCTATATTTGTATCTGAATTATTTCTCACCGTAATGTTCCTTCAGATGAATGATTCATTAGTTGGGACAACCAATTGATTATGTCAGCTGCTAAGAAGATTCCTGCTTCCAAATGATACCCCTTAGACCCCAGGGAGCAAATGAAAATGCATACCCTCATAGACTCAGGCTCCTGAAATATTCAGACAGGAGATCCCACACAAGCCACCTGGCTTAACCAGAGTATGGGGTCTTTGCTGACTCCTGTTCTAGTAGAAACATTTGTCATCTTAACAAATATGGAATTTGGAGTTAGATGGAAATGAGCTCAAACTCTGATTTGACAAAAACACAGACTGTTCTGTGGGTCATCTGGGCTTCAAGAGGCACAACCATGTGTAGAAATGAGTCCCAGTTTTCCTGACACACCAAAGCCTAAAGCAAAATAACCGGGAGTTCCGGGACTCTCCTAGGAAACATGCCAGTTCGTCAAGAGAGAGACATCTTGTTCATACAAAACTCCAGAGTAATTGAATAAACCATACATTCTGGTTTTGCCACCTTTGAGGTATATGAATTCATATATTAGTTCAACTTCCAAAATAAATTTTTCATGTATAAAATGAAAGAAAAAATAGCTTATAATTTGGTTATGAGAATTCAAGAAAACAATTAAAATTTTTATTAAGGTTCTGGCACACAATAGATGCTTAATAAATGTTGGTTCCCACACATCTGATGTAAACATCAAGAGAGCTCACAATGTCATCAGTGATCATTCTATTATGCTAAACTTTGGGACAGGTTTCATGGTATATTTGAATGTATTTTGTTAAATACCCATGTCAGTGATATTCTAAGAAATTTCTGTTAACTTCTTTCAATAATATATATATATATACATATATATATATGTGTATATATATATATATGTGTATATATATATATATATGTATATATATATATTTGCACACTTATTTTTTCTTCCCTACTCAAATTAGTCACCTATATTTGCACAGGATTTGTGAGCGAGACCTCTGAGATTACCCTTTTCCAACCTAGTCAACCAAATATTTTTCAAATTAACAGAATAAAATGCTGCATAGAATTAAAGTAAGCATTTTCCCCTTTCAATTTTCAAGCCTCCAAAGGCTTCATTAACACCTAGTGTGAAACAACTTGGAGGCATAATATCATTTGAAGTATGCAAAACCCCTCTAGTTGTTGGCCAAACCTCTCATTTCAGGACACAAGACAAAAGCAGCAAGGCCATAGCAAAGTGCAAGAAAATTCATCTGAAAATTTTAATGAAAGAAACACTAGTTTTTTCAGACACTGTTATCACAAGGCTCTGTAATTTACAAATTACATATAATTTCAAAAAACACCCTATATAAGTGATGATCAATATGGTTAATTTGTTTGTAATTTATAAATAATGACAACGTAATTGCAATAAAGTAGGTTTGGGGTTTTGTTGTTGTTTGTTAAATAAGAGACTAAGTATCTATTGATTCACAATTAAAAGCAGATCATCTACCAGAACTCCTTTTCCAGGTGGAGGGGGCGGGGGGGGGGGCAGAGAAGTGGGAAGAAGAAGAAGAAAAAACTTTTAAAAATGGGGAACATTTAAACATTGATACATTAAAAAATAAATAAATAAAAATAAACAAACATTGATACACTGTTTGGATAAACAATGCAGCAGATAATAAAAGGATATTGACACAGTAGTGAATGTTGATTTACTTATAATAGCCCTTTCCTAATGATGTCTGTCTTCAACTATCCGTAAGTTGAACTTAGTACCCAATGAGAATGCTACAACATCCTGTATATTAACACAAGTGTGATTATAGAATTTATGTCTCTGGAAGCTTATAGTGTTTCCTGTTTTGTGAAATCAAAGTAAAATCTGCTTTCAGTGGTAAATTTGTTATATTAGGGTCAGGGCAAGTGGAGACTCAGAGCGACAGCTTCTGAGGAGTTAAACATATATTTCTAGCTTTAAAATAACTAATCTAGGCATGTGTGCCTGAGAAACATTGGAAAATGTCATAGTGATATTGATATATCCTCCCTTAACTCAGACTATAATTTTAGTAACCTCCTCAAAATAGTTTCCTTTCCATAATTGGAATTATTTCTGTTTTCTGTCTTGTGTTTTATCTAAATGAGTATCAGTCTAGTTTCTTGGTCTTTCATGAAAGCATGCTATATTTTGGGCATGAAAGAAATTACATTAACAAAAATATAGAAGTAGTGTTACTATCAGTACAAATGCACTTTTAAAACTCATTCATTCTTGAGTTCACTTCATAAGTGTTTGGGTGTCCAAAGTATCTGAAGAGTATGACAGAATCTCTATTATTAAAAATGTGATACTACACTTCTTACTGTTTACTTGGAAATCATTTTAAATACAGACAAGTTGCAAGATAATACAAAGAACTTTTGTATACCTTTAGTCAGATTCATCAATTAACATTTGCCTTAACTACATTTTCATTGTGTATATCTACATGTCTGTATTGTTATACTTTTTTTTTTTTCTTACTGCTTTACTCTTAAATGCTTTGGGGTATATTTCCTAAGAATAAGAACATTCATTCATGACCACTGTATAGTTAAAAATTTCAGGGAGTTTAATACAGATTCACTTTATAGGTTTTGTATTCTACATTTTCCAGTTTGTCACTAATACTCAATTTTAGCGTTTTTTTTTTTCATCCTAAATCCAAAATCACACACTGCCATTTGTTGTCATGCTTCCTATTTCCTTTAATCTGGAACATTTCCTCAGCTCTTCTTTTTTTTTTTTTTTTTAAGACTACAGATCCTCTTTTCTCTTTAATAGTGTGTTTTAATGGGTTTGTAAAAATTTTCTTCATATTTAGATTCAGATTCTGTATTCCATGTCTAAACTCTATATAGAAGATATTGTGCCCTATTTAGGGAGTCTTATTAGGAGGTTCACATTTGTCTGTCTGTCCCTCAATGGTGATACCAATTTGGATCAAGAGATCACAGTACTGCCTCGGTTTTCCACTGTAGAGTTACCATGTTTCCCTTTTTGTCATGTAAGCAATTTGTAGACAAACCCTCTAAAACCATGAAAAATTCTACTCCTCCTTAAAATCCCCCTCAATATTTAATTGGAAAAACATATTCTTAATGATGAATGCAAAATGATGATTTTATAAATCCTGTAGTTTCTCTACCTTTATTGATCAGCATTCTAATTTAAGAAAGATCCCTCTCTTCCTTCTGGCCTTTATTTACTTACTAATTGATTATCAGTATGGATCCATGTGTTCATATTCTTTTCTCAGTAGTTTATAATTCACTACTCCCTGCTTATCTTGTTCTGGACTTGGTGGCGGAGCACCTTCAAGCTGATGAAAGTGTTCTTTTAACTGGTCGTCATTTCCTTCTGCACATTTTTACCTCCTGCCCTAATAAATTATGCCAGACTCAAGTTATTCTGTTCTATACCATGAATTGGTAAATGCTCTTGAGGATTCCTGCTTACTGTTTCGTAGGGAGTGTTACAGAGGTGTGTGGAGTCTACATATGCCATAGTCATTGGAATTTCTTTACTTCTTGGTCTCTGCAATAGATAAAACCGCTATTTCTAACATAAATTCCTACTTGTACTTTCAACTGCTATCCACCTTAACATGGTTTTTCCTCCCTTCCCTGCCCCTGCCATATTTATATTTTCCTTCATTCATTGTAAGGATCCTGACTTCAAATCACCTGTAATAATTTGATCACTGCTTCATCAATACACCTATACTACTACAACAAAGAATTTTTTAAAAGAGCTCAATATCCCACTTCTTGACTAAGGGAATACAGTCACACACTGTGTTCAAAACTTATACTTTGTTTCCACTTTGTTTACCTTTGGTTTGCTTTTTAACCCTTTTGGTGTAATATTCTAGTTTTGACATATAGCTGGGTTCATTTATTTCAGTTTGTGTTCTTTTTTTCTTCTCATTGTTGTTGACTTATTTTTGATTTTTGAATATGTAAAACATCAACATGCCTCTAAGTATCAAAACTATGTAAAAAGTATACTCAGAAAAGTGTAACACTCTCTCCATTCTCTTCTCCCCAGTCATACCTTGCTAATAATAATTTCATAGTTTTCTGGGGCATCTCAGTGGCTCAGTAAGTTGAGTGTCCAACTCTTGATTTTGGCTCAGGTCATGATCCCAGGGTCATGGAATCATGCTGAGGGTGGAGCCTGCTTATGGTTCATTCTCTCTCTCTGTCTCTGTCTCTCTCTGTCTCTCTGTCTCTGTCTCCCCCTCTGCTCCTCTCCCCAGCTCATGCTCTCTCTCTCTTTAAAATAAATAATAATAATTTTATAGTTTTCTAGTGTATTCTTTTTGTATTTTTTCATATAAGAACAGATATATGCATGCTTTACTATTTACCCTTCTTTCCATATATATACACCTATAGAAATAATATAAATATAAAATGTGTATATATATATGCCCTTTGCTCTTTTTCATTGAACAATACATCCTTAGGGGGTACGGTGATCAATTCTCGAGATGATATTGACTAAACTGAATGTGTAAATAATAATATAGGACAATATAAAAAAGAAGCGTGGTATACAGTGGATAAGTTTTGTATTCTCACATTGACAACAGTAAAGTAACTCCTATCATTCCATCAGGTACACCCTGTGCCAGGCCACATTGAACTACATGCCTCCCTCAACTTCCCACTTAAAAAAAAAAAAGTTATTTTTACTTTTGTAAGAGAGAGGATAGAGCGTGTGTAAATGAGTGGAGGAGTGGCAGAGGGGGAGAGAGACAATCTTAAACAGGCTCCACGCCCAGTACAAAGCCTAGTGTGGGGCTCAATCCCGAAACCCTGGGAACATGACCTGAGCCAAAATCAAGAGTCAGACACTCAAAAACTGAGCCACTCAGGAACCCCTAAAAATCTCCTTTTTAATTTGCCTCCTATTATCTGGTAGGAGGATTGTCTTTTCTTCTCTAAAAGGCTACTCTTTAAGATTTTTTTCTTCCATTTTATTCTGGCTTTTGTGTTTTATCTGTAAGGTTCTCTCCGTTGGATTAATTGCCTTATAACAGAAGCATTTCCCACCATATCCCATGTCTTCATTGCCTCCATACTCATGTCTCCTCTGGATGTCTCAGCATTTCACCCTCACTCTTCATTGTAAAACTTTTCAAAGGTTTATAGTTCATTGATATTCCTCACCTTCTTTTCACCTTATAATCCATTTCAGTATTAATTCTTCCCCACAACCCCAAATTTTCTAAAGTCATTCATGATGATAAAATGATGACTCTTCTATTTTTGCCAACAAAGTGTGGTTGAAGAGCCAGAATAATCAGTGTTATTTAAGAAGTGTATTAGAATGTAGCACAGACACAAGGGAAGGGGAAATAGAGCTCTTTTCTTGGTGGACAAACTGTCAATGTAGTTGGCAGTTTTAATCTGCCTCTGCCAAGTTAGAAGGAGAGGGATAAAGGAATCATAAGAGCACATTCCTTCTATGGCTCCCAATGTTGAACCCTGATGTATGCTTATATCCTAAATTGCATGGTCACATCAGTTTGAAAGATTTAGTTTTTTTTTTTTCTTTCAAGTGGCCACATACATAGCTAAAAATTGAGATTATATTAATTTAGAAAAAAAAGAGGAGAATAAAAACATGGGACAATCAGCAATCTCTAAGTTCCAAAAATGTCCAAAATGGAAAGCTTTAATATTCTTTCCTCACACATTTCAAAATAAGATTTTTTTCCTATCCCAATTCTTCCCATCTCAAAAACTGGCATTGATACTCAATCCTGTTATTCATCTTTGATTATGTCCTTTTTCTTACCTCTCCCAATTCATCCCAAAGTCTTACCCCTATCTTACATATTTTAAGTTTATACCATTCCATCTCCATAGCTGCCTTTTTCCCTAAGCCAATGTCATCTATTTTTGGTTCTCGATAATTCTCTCCTGCCTGGTCTCATTGCCTACATATTTGTTCACCAACCATCCATTATCCAAAGAGATGTCAGAGTGATCCTTAAAAAATGGATATCATATTATGTCATTTTTTTTTACTTACAAGTACAACTGCAGGCAGAATAAAGACCAAAAACCTCTGATATGAGTTTCCTGAGATGTTTCCATTTGCATTCACTGATTCCATCCCGTATCATTGTCCTTCTTATTGGCCAGACTTCAGTCACTCAGGCCTTTTGTTGTTGTTTAATTACTCTATGGTACAGGGCACTTTTCTTGGAGCCTATTATTCTCCAAGAAATATTATTCTCTTCTTATTAATCTTGACAAAGTGATTTTTGTTTCTTTTTTGTTTTGTCTCTTTAGCATTCTGCAGGGTGGGATATTTCTTACAGTATTAGTATTACATCTCGCAAGACCTGAAATCACCTCATCAGAAAACGTGGACCAACATCTCTAGAATGGATCACTGTAGAATTACTCTGCATCCCATCAGCCTTTGGATATCCTTTGGACATTGATCTGACCTATAATTATTCCATGCATTTTTTTTTTGATTTACCGTTTATTTCATCTCATCTATAAGGCAGAGTCCTAATCTGTCCTTTTTACTTGATCTAAAACATTTAGCACAGTGCCTAGCATATAGAGAGGCTCAATAAATATTTTCTGAGGGAAAGAAGAAATGATTGAATGGGTGTTTCTCTAAAAGAACTCTCAGATAAGAGAACTATTACATGAACCTCAGTCAGAACTACTTCTGTAGCAGCTGGATATGTGCAAGGTAAGGAAGGAAGATCTCAGTACCCCATAACCCCTTTCTTTAATCAATTAACTCAAGATTGTCAAAAAGGACCATGAGATTAATATTAACATTAATAATTATAGGTATATTTAATATTACTATTATTTTAACATGAAGCCTGCAGGCATTTTTCAAAACTTATTCCAGATGATAGTCATCCTGTTTTTTTAAGTTATTTAATAAATGTTGTAATACTTTCCTTCTACAATTATTACCCCTTTCTCTACATTATTCTCTTTATCATCATTATGGTTTTCCTCCTCATTATACATGTCTTTTTTGTCATTTCTTGAATTCCTATCATTATAAGAAAAATTTAATATTCTGTTTCAATCCATGAGCCTGTCAAACTTTATTTGAACAGCTTGGGAAAAAATTTTTTTTTCAGTGAAAAATGGTGCTTTTATTATAGCACAAGGACAGGAACCTTGAGAAGAAAGAGCTGCACTGGGGCTGGGAGAAGCAACTGATTATACGCCTTTTAGTTAGTGGAGGTTAGGGATAGTGTAAGTCTCTAAGGAATTTGTACATGTTAAATGCAAGGTCTCCAGGACCTTGGAGGGCTAGCTATTGTAAAGATAAGGTTGCATTTAATCTTTAATGAAACATCAGCAGTAAGGCAGCCATGAAAGAGACACCAAAAGATCTTGAGGAGTTTACGTCCTGAAACACATCCAGAACTTGATGTCCATATCACCTTCATTATAGAAATGATAAATTTGCCCTTTGCACGGAAGCTTTCCGAAAGTATGGTTTTGACAGTCTGTGGAAACATAAACTAAGAAATACTTTTTGTTATTATATCTACTGCCACTTGGATTGTCCAGTGGACTCTGCTTTTCAGAATATAAAATTTTTATATGAACAGAAAATACAGTAAATCAATGCTCTTAAATATTTGTTTTAAGAGCCATATATTTAGGAACCATTCTTTAACCCTGACAAATAAATTATTCCTGTGGCTACAATCTGAATTATAGTCTTTCTGAGTAGGACAACAAGCCACTAAGGAAGCACATTTAAAAAAAAATTTTTTAAGAGCTAGAAAGTGAGAGTGTGTGTGTTAGTGGGGGAGAAGCGGGGGGGGGCACTTTCTCAGTATGCAATTATTTTAAAAGCATTCTTTCTAAAGTGTGAAAAACTGATAATCCTTCAAATGATCTTTAAAAAGATTATAAGATAGGGGATCCTGGGTGCCTCAGTAGATTAATTAAGGGTCTGACTGTTGGTTTTAGCTCAGGTCATGATCCCAAGTCAAGAGCTTGTGTCAGGTTCCACACTGGATGTGAAGCCTGCTTGGGATTCTCTCTCCCTCTGCCCCTCCTCTACTTTCTTTCTGTCTCTCAAGATAAATAAATCAACATTTATATATATATAATATATATATATACGTATATATATTATATATATACGTATATATATATTATATATATATTTATATATATATAAAGCTTTAAGATAGAATTTGTGATAAATTATTGGGATTGTATAGAACATAACAACATAAAATGAATTTCAGATGTTGTTGTGAAATGTTTTCAAGAAGGAGTCTTGAAGAAAGATAGGAGATAAGAGACCCACATTTTTTAAAAAGAAAGGTTTTCCTCTGCAATGAATGAGGAGAAAAAAAAGAAACATTCTTTTGCCTAAGAAGAAAAGTTTAAAAAGAAAAAAAATTAGGCTTGCCTTACAGGTTTTTATGATGTCTTTTAAACCAAATTTATTAGATACTTTATATTCAGATTAAATAGAGCATCAGAGATACTTTATTCAATCCTTCTAGGTTGAAATAACCCTATGGCTTGTTTGCCTAAGCAAATTTCACTTTATTCCTGTTTTTTTTTTTTTTAATGTTACAAGTTGATTGATGTACCAATTATAGCAAACCTAAACATCATGACAGAAAGAGTTATCAGGGTCTAAGTAAATGTTAACGACTAATGAAGGTATCAAGGCTAACTGGTTAAGAAATGGTGGTTCTGGGGGCGCCTGGATGGCTCAGTCAGTTGAGCGTCCCACTTGGGCTCAGGTCATGATCTCATGGCTTGTGGGGTCGTGCCCCATGTTGGGCTCTGTGCTGTAGCTCAGAGCCAGGAGGCTGCGTCGGATTCTGTGTACCCCCACTCTCTCTCTGCCCCTCCCCCACTCGTGCTCTGTCTCTCTCCCTCTCTCAAAAGTGAATAAAGATTTTTAAAAATTTTAAAAAAAGAAAAAAGAAATGGTGCTTCTGGATGAACTGTGAAAATGTCATTGCAACGTTTTCTGGATTGTCTCAATTTTATAAAAAGAAGGAGTGATTTTGAAATATATGTTGCAAGTTATATTATTTTCCCTGATGGTTCTTGATACTTGTTGCCTAAAATGTCCTGTCAAAAATTTAAAGTGGAAAATGCCACTCTGTGAGGGTGGTATGACATTAAATAATAAAAGCATTTATATAGTTCTTACTTCATAAAACGATGACTTTTATAATTAAAGACATGAGACTACAAATCATGTTTTCCCTTCTGAAGAAAACAAATATATTCAGGCTTTCTAGTGTTGCTTCTGTCTTTAAAGGTGCACAGTTGGATGTTACCTGATTTAGACTGTTTGATAGAGAGTAATTTGAAACTCTATAATTCAAGTTAAAGAAATTCACTGAGCAAAATAT
Organism: Leopardus geoffroyi; assembly: GCF_018350155.1. Taxonomy (NCBI): domain Eukaryota; kingdom Metazoa; phylum Chordata; class Mammalia; order Carnivora; family Felidae; genus Leopardus; species Leopardus geoffroyi. The sequence continues at coordinate 31,345,864 of NC_059333.1, forward strand.
GGTTTAACAGAAGTCAAATTAGAGAAAATTCAATTCACAAATTGAGTTTTCTTTGACTTCAGCTTCCAGACATAGCTAACAAACATCCAATCCTGACAGTTCAGAATAAGGGGTTTTCTTACCAACAGTCCTGCTTTACCATGCTTTGAAATATATGTATTATATATATTTTATGTTATATATATTATATATGTAATATATACACACATAAACTCACATATGTATATATATACACACATAAATACACACACATATATAACATATATTTATATGTATATTTAAAAATACATATATTTTTAAAAGGAGGTAAATACCATGCTCTATCATCAAAATTTCCTATTCTATATGAAGTCAAATACTTTCTTTTTGAGGAGAATAACACCTTTTTGTGGAGTCATTTCAAGCTATTTATCAGTTTTGGTTATAGATGTACCTTTAATTACATCATATTAATGATAGACAATCTCAGCTCTACAAAACTCGATCAGGTGTTTGATCAAAACCTGATATTATTTTGTTAATTAATTTCCTGCAATAAGTTTACAAATGGGATATTTTTCCATGACATGCTAACTTTACCTAATAGGCCATCTTTCCATCAAATTTGTACAACTATTAGCAAATTTTGCCATAATCCCAAAGTTTCTGCTGTTAAAATATTTAACTATAAATATTATTGACTACATACTCTAATTCTGAAGTGAAAAAATTCAGATTCTATCCCTAAATAATAAGCAGAATGGTTTGAAATCTTCATAACCAATTATCATTAAATAAGAATTAAATGATAGAGATTATGATTCTACAATTAAAATACTTTAATTGATATTTTAACTCATGGAATGAATGTTCCTGTATACTTGAGAGAGAAAAAGGTGAATGAAAATTAGTGACAGACTATTCCCCACCCCCCCCCGCCTCCAATCATGGAAGTGAAATTGACCAGGGTATCTGTTCTGAGCATCTTCTCATTTTTCGATATTATATATATACAACATACTTTTGTAAAACTAAAGCCAGGAGTGTGGAGTTTTTTGTGCTAGTCTCATGCCTCAATTTTCTATGCTCTAACATTTCATGTCAAAAGTGAAACATTTTAAAGAAAATTGAAGGCTGCCAGAAATAGTTTCTGATTGCCTATTCCAGATAATAGTTACTGTGAGATAGATTGAGAAGAAAAATCTTTAGCTTCAATATAAACATGCATGCCAACATTGAACTGTACATACAGAAAATTTTGCTTCTTATTTCTTTGAGAAATGGCCTAGAGTACATATAAGGTTAAACGCAGAATACAGCTTTAATGAAATGTAAGCATTAACATTATTGTTTATCATGGAGCTACCTTAGGAAATATACCATATAATCTCCTTAGTTGTAATAAAATTTTTAAAAATCTGTATAACTATATTACCATTAATAAGCAAGAATGTTTAGATTGAGATTCTTACATACAGGCAAATTTCTTTAAGAAAAATGTAGGACTTCCAAGGGCACCTGGGTGGCTCAGTCAGTTAAGCATCTGGCTCAGGTCATGATCTCACCATTTGTGAGGTCAAGCCCCATGCTGGGCTCTACTCTGACAGCGTGGAGCCTGCTTGGGATTCTCTCTCTCCTTCTTTCTCTGCCCCTACCCTGCTTATGCTTGCTTTCTCCCTCCCTCCCTCTCTTTCTCTCCCTCTCTCCCTTTCTCAATAAACAAACAAACATTAAAAGAAGAAGAAAAAATGCAGGGCTTCCAGCTTCTGATCCAGCATGTAAGGAGCTTGGAAGTTGCCACTCCATCATAACAAGTTAAATACTAACCACACTGCAAAATCAACAACTCTTCTTAGATCCATCAGAAAAGTGAGATTATAGAGCAAATTATTGCTCCAAAATGTGGAGAAATGTTAAATACAGAGAATGAGAATTTACTAGAATAAATGTCTATGAGCAGAAATCAATGCAGGAACTAGTACCACAGAAGGAAAACCTGAACTATAATTGACAAAAACCTGAAGGCTTGTTGTATACAAGTCTAAGGATTGGAAACTCTAGGGGAACCCAGTTTTAATAGGGGGCCCTACAGTAGAGGGGGCTCCCAGGATTTGGGGGGTGTTACCTCCAGGAACTCTACAATTTTCTTACAATGAATATTGGAACAAAATTCTCTTGTGCTTCTGGTGGGGTGAAGGGGAAAATTAGTAATTTTGATATATGTCAGAGCATTCTGTTTTTACCAAGGCCAACCCTTAAGGAAAGCTATTTTTACCAAAGTTTAACCTACTTAGGGGCAAGGAAATATTCAACTTCAGCCAGCTCTAATCTTTCATGTGGGGGAAGGAAAATACGCAACTTCAGTTCATTCTAGACTTTCACAAAAGGGAAGAGAAATAGCCAATTCTAGTCCCCCGTAGTCACGGTGTCCCATCGAAAGTGTGTGAATGTTATGGGGGGAAGTTCATCACATTCGTGAAGTTCAGAATTCAGGGCCACAGGTTCAGCAAAAGATTGAGATCTCATTATAGGACTACAGAACACTTCCTTTCTCCCCACACCTCGACACATTACTAAAGATCTATTTACTTCATTACTCTTTCCCAGAGTAAGAGTATCTTACTCATGTTACTCATGTCCATCTTTCAACAAAAAACCACAAGGCATACACTAAGTTTGAAGAGAATTAACAAACACTGGAACTAGAATTGATACAGCAGGGATGTTAGAATTATCAGGCTAGATTTTTTTTAAACTATGGTTATTATACCAAGGCCTCTAATGAAAAAAGCAGGCGACATGCAAAAACAGATGTTGATAATGTAAGAGAAATGGAAATTCAAAAAATAAATAAATAAATAAAAATTCTAGAGATCAAAAACTTTGTAACATCAATAAAAAATGCCTTTGGTGAGTTTATTAGTAGATTGGCCTTCGCTGAAGAAAGAATTTCAGAACTTGAAAAAATGACAATAGAAACTTCCATAGCTAAAAACCAAAAAAAAAAAAAAGAAAATTGATGAAAACAGAATCCAAGAACTGTGGTAATACAAAAGTTGTAACATACAGTTAATAGGAATACCTAAAGAAGAAAGAAAGAAAAAGGAATAGAAGTAATATCTGAAGAAATAATAACTGGGAATTTCCCCAAATTAGTATCAAACAACAAACCACACGGTCAGGAAGCTGAGAACATAAAACAAAATAAATGCACACACACACACACACACACACACACACACACACACACACACAGATTTAGACATGACATATCCAACCTGCAGAAAATCCAAAATAAAAAAAAATTTTTTGAAACAAACAGGGAGTGGGTGGTGGGTGGAGAAATGTTGCCTATAAAGTAGCAAAGATAAGAATTACATCGGATTATAGAGAATGGGCTAATATGATTAAGGAGGTTGAGAAGTCAGAAGATCATTGGCAAACTAGAGACCCAGGAGAGCTGATGGTATATATTTCCAAGTATGAGTCTGAGTTCAAGACAGAGGAACAAAGTCTCAGTTTGAAGACAGTAAGGCAGAGAGAGAAAGCAAATTCTCCCTTAGTCAGCATTTTTGTTCTGTTTATGCCTACAATAGTTGTATGAGGCTCATCTATATTGCGGAGGGAGATCTACTTTACTAAGTCTACTGATTCACATGTTAACCTCTTCTAGAAACACTCTCATAGACATACCCAGAATAATGTTTAACCAAATATCTGGGCATCCTGTGGTCTAGTCAAGTTACATATAAAATTAACCAGTACAAGTCAACCCTTGTCAACTCAGCACCTATATGCATACCCTTAAACAATAATCTCAAATAAAGATAATAACAGGGTCATAATTTCACCTAACATAGTACAGCTATCACACATACAACTGAAAACACACTAATCCCTTCCCCAGAACAGGAGGTCTTTGAGTGACATTTACCTTCTATGTGATATCCCATAATTAAAATATTATGATATAAAATTAATAATACTTAAATGCTATGATATAAAGTCTATATATATTATGGGACATGATAAAGGAATGAGAGAAGAAAGCAAATATATATGTATGTGTACGTATATATATACATACACATACACACACACTCATATTCATAACAAAAGAAAGAGAAAATGCTCATGAGAATCACAATTCTTAATTCTGTACCTGGTTACATGGTCAACCTAGTGTTTATAACTACCTTCCTCCAGCAACCGGTGTATTCCCTTTGTATTTAACAAGTAACTCAGCTGGTTCTTCCTGGGGTTGGTTTGTTTGTTTGTTTGTTTGTTTGTTTGTTTGTTAACCTGGTAGAATGATCTAAACCTTTATTCTTGGAGGCTTTGGGTCATTAGTAATCCTTTCTGGATAGGATAATTGTAGTTTTCCATTGACTTTAATCACAGAGCATGGTGATACTAACAGATGTCCTATGAGATCTTCCACATTCCAGACATACTCTATTTTGAGAAATAGGTAGTCCAATTTCTCCCTTGTAATCAGGATCAATCACTGCAAGCCGGAACAGTAACTCCCTTCCTTGCCTGTTGATTCCATGGCTTGAGGAGTCCAAAGTGGCCATCAGTGGTCTTAACGTCCAGTTCAGTGCAATCATTGCTGTGTTTCCTGGTGGAAGCATTCCTCCATTTGGAATGAAGACTTCTAGGCTAGCAGCACATAAAGTCACAGGTCCAGGAAGCAAAATTCTGCTAGTGGCTAACTAGGGGTAATAATAATTTAGTCCCATTTCCATGACTTGATTCCTAGACCAGTGAATCCTGGATATAGGAAAAACAAGATTATATACTGGATGCTGATTCAGAACATATGCAGTCTTTTGGGGGAACCTTGCCCAAGATTTACAAAGTATTACCACCTAACCGATGTTGTACTGTGTTTCCAAAAGAGCATTCCACAGTTCTATCAAGCCAGCTTTTTCCGGATGGTGGGGAGCATAAGAGCAGTAAGTTCCATGAGCGTCAACCCACTGCCACACTTCTTTTGCTATAAAGTGAGTTTCTTGATCAGAAGTAATGTGTGTACAATACTTTAACAGTGAACATGACATTCTGTGAGTCCACAGAAGATAGTTTTGGCAAACACACTGAGTACAGGGAAGGCAAATTCATACCCAGGTTGTGTCTATTTCAGTAAGAACAAAAGGCTCTTTCCTCCGTGATGGAAGGGGTCCAGTATAATCAACATACCACCAGGGAGCTGATTGATCACCTTTGGGGATGGTTCCATATTGGAAACTTGGTGTTCATTTCTGTTGCTGGCTGACTGGGTACTCAACAACAGCTACACTCAGGTCACCCTCAGTGAGTAATAGTCCATATTGCCAAGCCCGTGCATAACTTTTATCTCTGAAACCATTGCCACTTTGTTTTCGAGTCCATTGGGTAACTACAAGGGTGGTTAGAAAGAGAGCTTGACTAGTATCCACAGAATGAGTTATTCTATCCCCTTGATTATTAAAAACTCCTTTGCAAAGGTCACCATTTGATGAACATTCAGATGGATGCAGCTATCTCTATGGGTTTTTGCTTCAGAAATGTCTATCCATCTATTTCTTCCCCAAATTTCATGGTCACCAATTTTCCATTCAAATTCCTTCCAAGTCCCTGACTATCCAGCAAACAATTGGGTACAGCCCATTATTCAGTATATAATTGCCCATCTAACCAATTGTCTTTCCAAGTAAAGTGAGAAAGCAGGTACATTGCTTCAAAATTCAGCTTAGTGAGAGGATTGCCCTTTACCAATGTCCTTCCAGGAATATTCCAGAAAAGGACTATAGTGTTACAGCTACCTACTCTCAGCTACTACCTGCATATCATGCAGAACCATCTATAAACCAGGCCTGACTCCCCTTTTTTGTCTGTCAGTTGATCATCGGGAACTCCCCAGTAAAGCTCCAGGTTCAGGCTCAAAGAGAGAAGATACCGTAGCAGGAGTGGGGACCACGGGCATCTATGCCACCTCTTCATGTAACTTACTTATGCCTCAGGACACACACAGCCTGATCATGTACATACGACTTCCATTTGTTGATGGAATGTAGCTGTGCAAACACAACTTAATGTAGCTTGGTGGATAAGATAACACCTAGATCTGCTGGGCATTCTGGATCACACAGTAACTTGGTGAGTCATGGTAAGGTACTTATTCTCTAATAAGTTCAGTAGCAAGCCAAGAGCTGTTTCTCTAAAGGGAGAAACACAGGGATGGCAGGACTTTGCTCTGAAATCCTAAGGGCCTGCACGGCAATTCACATATGGGGCTTACCAAAGACTCTAAACAGGATCCTTATCTGACATGAATACTTCAAGAACCACTGGATATGCTGGATCATATGGACTAAGTGTCAGAGCTGCTTGCATAGCAGTCTGAATCCATTGCAGAGCCTTCTTTTATTCTGAGCCCCACACAAAACAAGCAACTTTTTGGGTGTCTTGATAAAAAGGTTGTAGTAACACACTCAAAGGAAGAACATGTAGCCTCCAGAAACCAAACAGTCCCACTAAACATTGAGATTCTCTCTCTCTCTCTCTTTTTTTTTTTTTTTTGGATGAGGGTCTAAATGCAACAACTTGCAACAACTTGCCCTTTACCTTAGAAGCGTTATATTGACATCTCCCACACCACTAGATCCTTAGAAACTTAACTAAGATTGAAGGCTCCTGAATATAGGTGGGATTTATAAGTCTAGAGTAGTTGCTACTTCATTTTATTAGGTGTAATAAGCATAATGTCATCAATTCAACAAACCAATGCCATAGGGAAAAGGCAATCAAGATCCTTATGAACTAAATTACAATATTACAATACAGGGTTGGAGAGTTGATATATCCCTGAAGTAGGATAATAAAAGTGCATTTCTGGCCTTTCCAGCTGAAAGCAAACTGATTCTATGAGCCTTATTTACAGGGATTAAAAAAATCCACACATTTTGGGGGTCATGGCACTTGGGAGCATCCCATTGGACAAGATTTTCACTATTAGATCATACTTACAAGGGCACCTGGGTGGCTTAGTCAGCTAAGCATCAGACTTTGGCTCAGGTCAGATCTCATACATTTGAGTTCGAGCCCTGCATCAAGCTCTATGCTGACAGCTCAGAGCCTGGAGCCTACTTTGATTTCTGTGTCTCCCTCTCTCTCTGCCCTTCTGCCACTCACATTCTGTCTCTCTCCCTCTCCCTCTCTCAAAAATAAGTAAACATTAAAAAAAAATTAACAAATATCATACTTATGAAAACACTTAGAACCTGGCCCTGAAGGGAAAAAAAAAAGAAGTATAACAGAGAAGTTCTTTCCTTTTGAGGAAATAAGTGTGATCTACCAAAAAGATTATAGATTTGTCCTCTTTCCAGGACATCTCTTCCTCCTCAATCCAAATTTTTAGAGAACACCATTCAAGAACATTAATTTCAATTAAACAAATAATAATGAGAAGCAACTATGTGCTAGATCACTCTTGAAGCCATGTGGAGAGTGAATTTTCAGGGGCTGGGGTGGGCTAGACATAAAGGAGTTAATTGGCAAATAATAATCTAGGTGATATGTGATGAGGGTATGATACAAGAAAGATACAATGGGAACAGAGAGACTAACGTATCATGGCTATTTTTGATTGAGTAATGAAGGCAGAAGCTACATTGCCATGGACTGAGAATTATTTTTTTACAAAAACTAAACCACAAGAGAGGCTGTGAGCAACTGAAGTTTGAAAGACGTTCCTTTACGATACGTTCACACTCATATAGTTAGAAGTTGGCAGAAATCTTATAATTCCATTCCAGAGGTCTTTCCATTGCATTGCCTGCCTTGGCCTTGGTCTCGGCCTCAGCCTCAGCCTCTGCCTATACAAGGAAAATATTTTCTTTGAAAGAGGAAAATAAAATGAATTATGGAATGATTTCTTTTACAGCCAAATACTTCTGTGATCAGAGGCTGTAAGTAAGAATGCTACTTAATATGGTGTTTTCACTCTCAGACAGAAGTTTTCAGTTAATCATATGTCGGTCTTCTTGATGGCTGTTAGATATGTGCTTCTAAATTCCTGTTCATTTCTTGACCAGATCATCTGAAGGTTATCTTTTTATTATCACCCATGTAAATAATTCCCTTCCTATATTCAGGTTCTGTGTTAACCAACCCTTAGGCAGGCTGCCATTGGCTCTAATAGTGGAAAAAAGTACTCATGGTGTTTTGTTTTGTTATTCTTACATTTTTCCTTACAGCATTTCTTATTCTTTCAATTAGCAATTTTTTAATGGCCTACATGATAATTATTCTGGCTTTTCAAAAATATTCTGGTATTCTTCCCTATGTGTGGTAGAATTGCAGTCCCATGAGCATTTTAAAGTTTAGGTAGGGCCATGTGACTTGCTGTTGCTAATTAAATGTGAGCAAAGTGATTCATCTCATTTCCAGGAAGACTCTAAGAACCACACAGCGAGTTCCCATGTTCTCCTTCCTGCCACAATGAAAACTGAAGCATGGGCAAAGATAGAACCTAATTCTGCCCAGGTCCTTAAGTGAGACCTGCATTGGATTTGTGGTCTGAGTAAGCAATAAACCTGAGACTCCGGGGCCATTTGTTACTAAAGATACTGAAGTCTGTTCTTTGAGGAATGGTGCTCACGTACACAGAAACCTAAAATGTATGACATTGCTTCTAGTGGTCTACTAGTGAGAAATAGAAAAAATACACATATTGGAAAGTAAAAAACAGAATACAGATGTTTTGAAATAATTAAAGATTTGATAAAACTGCCTCCTGTTGTAACTGAGAAAGAAGAGGCAAGAGGTAATAAGCCGGTAGCTCTAAGAGAGGTCTGAACACAGAATATCTGCATTTCACAATACGTTCGAAGAGAAGCTTAGTAAAGATTTGACCAGCTTGAGAAGGAATTAAAGTAATAGAGACAGTACATAAAATTAGGGCCTTTCAAGGTTGAAAAAGGCAACTGTTTCTCATCTCAATACGGATGAGAAGAATATTGACCAACAAAGGCCTATTAAAATTCAGCATTGCGGGGCGCCTGGGTGGCGCAGTCGGTTAAGCGTCCGACTTCAGCCAGGTCACGATCTCGCGGTCCGTGAGTTTGAGCCCCGCATCGGGCTCTGGGCTGATGGCTCAGAGCCTGGAGCCTGTTTCCGATTCTGTGTCTCCCTCTCTCTCTGCCCCTCCCCCATTCATGCTCTGTCTCTCTCTGTCCCAAAAATAAATAAACGTTGAAAAAAAAAAATTAAAAAAAAAATAATAAAATTCAGCATTGCAGCAGAATGAAATAAAAGAAAAAAACAGTATACTTACTGGTAGACCTTCTGATTTGGTTATGGTATCCCTGGAAAAGAATGCAGAATGTGATCTTCAAAAAATACTTTCAATCGGAAAAGAAAAACTGTTCTAGAAAAATTGACAAAATATTTAGCTTTTCCTGTGAAAAGTGTAAGGCTCAAGTTTTCCATCTCTAATTCTAAAGAGAGAAGGTAGGGTCCAGAAAGCAAAAAGACATCACGAATTAAGAATAATGTCAAGAAAAGAAGGCTGTTTAGAAAAAAAAAAATCACAAGTGTGGGTTTTGACATATGGAGGTCACTGAAATTAACTAGATGAGAATAATGAAAAACTTTTTTTGAGAGAGAGTTGTTTTTCTGAAAGAAACAGCAGCCTAGACAAAAAAAAAAAAAAAAAAAAAAAAGACTGTTTCGTTTACAAGTTAAAATAAGCTGTGGGACCACATCCAGCTGTAGGCAGGGAGGGGGCTGAGAAGCAGCTCAGGGCCCATGGTGAGCATGCTCTTCAATCCCTAGCTGCGTTATAACCAGGAAATGAGTTTCCTAGAAGGGAGAGCAAAGAGCTGGAGAGAATATAGGACACAGAGAGTACTTCCAGGAAGTGACTCAGGGTCAACTCAAAGTATTTTCCAACCAGAGGGTGGTGTCCCTCAAAATGTCCATCCCTCAGCCTATGAAAACTGCTACTGTCACAGCCTGCTGTGTGTCTTTCTTTTTCCCCCCTCTGAATGGGAATGTTTACATCGGTTGTGTCTTCTTTTATCATATGGGTCTATCAAGTACAATATTTATTAGGCTATTAAATCTGCCAGCTCCATGCCTCTACCTGAACAGTTAATATCAACAAAACAACAACAACAACAACAACAAAAAAAACAGATTTGCTGTTTAAGTCAGATGCTGAACTGACAGTCACCCCAGGTGCCCCTTAACTCACTTTAAACATTGTATCTTCCAGCCCCTTGAGCTGGTGAGAAAACAGACACAAAAGGAAGGAACTGCTCTATCTTCCTCTCACAAAATCTAACCGAAACCACGTTTTTCTCACACTCTCCTCCCTCCAGTCTGTTATGACTGAGGAATTGTCCTTCCTTCTGTCAAAACCCTATACCCCACTATGCACATGCCTCCTCTCAGTCCTGCATCAGAAATTTCTCTCCTTCTACTGAATCACTCTTATAAGCTTTGAAATATCCATAAAGCCTCTAGTATTTCCCTTCTACCCGTTTTTCAATTACTATTGATAGTAAACATTTGGGAGAGTAGTCTGTAATTTCTCTACTTCTATGTTTCACATGCTCGCCTCCACCCAGTCCATACAGGTCTTCATTTATTGACTCTGCAGAGACTACTCATGTCAAGGTATCTAAGGACCATTGTGGGGGGTAAGCTTAGGAATCCCCTGGGCTTACACCAATGGGTTAACAAGGCATAAATAAATACAAAGCCATAAAATGCTCACATCTAGTTTGGGTAAACTAGATAGGCACTCCAAGAAGAAGGGGGGTGCAAAGACACCCTGAGAATAGGGAGGCACAAAGGTGTCAGGAATAGGAAGGTGCAAAGTCACCCCAAAATAGAGGGGGGGCACAGAGCCCCCATAATAGAGAGGGAGAGGCAAAGGCCTGAAATAGAAATGGCGCAAAGGTGCCCAATACATAGGAATATGAAATAAACAAGATTAGATGTTCAGGGTGGAAGCACCCCCAATTTAGTACTATGGCAGAAAAGCTGCTTTCACAGGAGGATAGGGCCAGGTTAGGTAAATTGGTGAATTGGACTATAGACCGCTATGCTGTAGGCAAAGCAGCCCAGAGCAGAGATGGCTAACAAATGAAAAGGTGTCTTGTTAACCCTGAGGTTATTCCCCCTATCTGTCTCATCCCCTAGCCTAACAAAGATAAACAGGCACAGCACCTCCTGTCTGCTATTAACAACCATCTACCCATCTGCCCGGTGCCTGGATTTTGTTTTATATTGACCCAAACCCCAAACACTGTATATCTTCAAAACCCCCTTTTCCCCCTCATGTCCCCAAGTTACTGTTCATAGTTTCTTTGTCTCTTTGTACGCTCCCATCACATTTGCAAGCCTTCTGATCTGAATAAATGTGGGGCAAGGACCCTTATTTTGGGCTCTTGTCTTTTTCCCGGACATTAGCCATCTCTCACTTTAATCCTGCATCCACTCTTTTGCTGGCCAAAAGAGAACTTTAGACTTAGAGTCTACAATAGACCATCATGGTGAAAAGTCTAGTGGTCACTTTTTTTCTTTTTCTTAGTTGAAAGCTCAGTATCACTTGACCCAGCTTGCCATTAGTTCTTCCTTACAACTCTTCTTTCTTGGCCTCTGTCACATCACACTTCTCAGACTTCCACCTACCTCACGGCAGTGGCTCCTTTCTCCTGCTCAGTTCTGCTTCTTTTTGATCACTAAGTGGCAGAGAACCTTTGTCTTACACCTCCTCTTCTCTGTTTTCATTCTCTTGCTAGATGATTTTGTCCAATCCCATAGCTTTAAATAACATTGATACGCTGAGAGCTCCCAAATCTATACCTCTGAACCCAGACCCTGCCCATCATCTCCAGACCACTACGTTCAACTACCTGTTTAATTTTTCTATGCGTATTTTTAGTAAGTATTGGAAACTTCAGTTCTACCAACTAAAACCTCATTTTCTTTCTGCTCTACCCTGAGCTTTCCTGACTCAGTAAATAGTACCACCATCCAGGTAGTGCTTATGTTGGGAAAATGAGTAAAGATTTTTTTTATTTTTTTTAATTTTTTTTTTTTATTTTTGAGACAGAGAGAGACAGAGCACGAGCAGGGGAGGGGCAGAGAGAGAGGGAGACACAGAATCTGAAGCAGGCTCCAGGCTCTGAGTTGTTGGCTCAGAGCCTGATGCGGGGCTCGAACTCACGAGTTATGAGATCCTGACCTGAGCTGAAGTTGGACGCCCAACCGACTGAGCCACCCAGGTGCCCCAGTAAAGTTTTATACCATAAGATGGCCAATCGGACTAAAACAAGCTCTAGTTTCTAGCTTAGAGACTCCTCTTCCGGGTTCTTCCTGCCCTGTTTGCCACACGCAAGAAAGCCGCCACAAATGCAGAAGATGACGCTATAAATTACCCTTCCCCCCTGCATTTGGGTCTCAGATCTTTGGAGAAATTGTATCCTCTGAGCCCACCGGTGTTAAATAAATGTCCCATCCACCAAGATCTCTGAGTGCCGCTTGGTTTTTCTGCCAGCGTCCCAGCCTGTTTCTGTAACATATTTGGTTCTCTGACTGGGAAACCCAAGTACACTGGCTGATTGTTGGCACCGGTTTGGGAGAACGGCGAGGTGGTGGCGGAACAAGGAATTGCAAGGGAGAAGTCATGCCCTGCCTGAATTTCTGCAGTCTCCCGCTTGGTTGCTTCAGGCTGGCCCTGCTCCGTTGTTCCCACCGGACTGGAGGAGACTTGGCAGGTGAGGACCTGGACCTGACATCAGAACCGGAAAGGCTGGGGCCCAGACTTGGCAGGTGAGGACCTGGACCTGGATTGGGCTGGGGCCCAATCTAGTCAGGCCCACTTGCAAGTGTGGAAGAGGGACCTGATCACTCCATGGAGACCTCAGGTCTCACAGGTAGGAATTCTGTGGGAGAGAACGTAATAACCTCTTTTGTGTACATGAGTGTGAATGTGTGACTTGGTCTAGCTTGCCTGCGGAGTTCCATTCTGTGGCTCCACGGGCAGGCACCCTTAAGGTTCCCAAAAGCCCACAGAGTCTGAGTGGCCCGTCTGCGATTCCATGGTGAATGGCTTGTAGTCTATGGCGGCATCAGAATAGTTTCCATTTGTAAGTCACAAAGCTGAGACCACTACGGCTAAGTGTCACCTAAGTTCCTTCGGGATACAGCCAGATGGGCATCTGACTGGTCTCATTAGAGGGGGCACCCCTATCCCTCTGTCTATCTTTGTAACTCTGCCTCACGGGAACATTATGGGGTCAGGACTAAGCAAAGCAGGGGTTTTGGGAGACTATGGAATTAAGATAACCCCTGGCAAGTTAAGGACCCTATGTGAGTTAGAATGGCTCACTTTTGGTGTAGGAAGTCCCTTTGAGGGAACCTTAGATGTCCCAATGGTCCACTGCGTCCGGTGTGTTGTCACCGGAGACCAGATCACCCTAATCAGTTCCCGTATATCATTTCCTGGTTAGAGAGTGCCCAAACCCTTCCCCCTTGGGCACATTTTCCCTGCAACAAACAGGGACAGGCTAGGGTCTTAGTTGCTTCAACAAAGCAGCCCAAGAAAGGTCAATAGAAGTCCTGACCTCCACAAATTCTCACCAGTGTTCCAGAGGACCATGTGAAACCCCCAGTTCCTGATACTCCTCCATCTTTGGTGTCCCCACCACCTCCAGACTCGGCAGATCCTCTCCCCCTTGGACCATCAGCCAGATTGTGCCCTCAGCCAGGGGCAGACACTCTTCAGATGCCAGTCCAAGAGCCAAGAGGCTCTTCTCCGGGGGGATCAGAGCAGGGGCTGAGAAGCCCATGGATATGCCCAGCAGCAAGGGGATTCCCCCGGGGATTATTATGAGAGGCTATGTGAGGCTTACACCCTCTGTTTGCTCCAGAGGCCCAAGAAAGCTATGACAAAAGGATGGGGATGGTCTAACCACCAAAAGGGGGTGGGGGTCCAGAACCTCCTTAGCAAGGGGTCAGTGACCCTACTGCAAGGAGAAAGGACATTAAAAGAATAAATGCCTCAACCAGGGAAAGTCCCAGAAACCCAGTCAATATCAGGAGGAACCTCAAGAAGGGGACCTTATTGGTCTGGTGGAGATAGAATCAGACTGAAGGGGACACTGACTCTCTCTCCCTGTTCCTCTGCCTAGTATGTGAGGGATTCTCCCTCATTTCCCAGGTTAACAGCTAAAATTGGAGCAAACTGTGTTTAGTCTACCTTGGGATGGGGACTTTAAGGAATGTTCCCAAGCAGTTGCTGAACCTCCATTTGTTTCGGGAAAATTCCCAGTCTTCTCTGGCCTGATGTGGACTCCATATTTTCACTTGGTGGAAAAAAACATGACATCTGCTCCTCTGAGTTAAGGTTTTGAATTGGGTTTTCCTTCTCTGCCTTCTACTGGCACCTTGTTTCTTCTGCCTTCCCCTCCCCCTGCTGTTTCTGCACCGACTTGGGTGTGGTCTACATAACTGGTTCCTATACCCTCCTCAGTGCCTCACGCACCATCAGCTCCTCCATCCTCAAGGTCAAGAAGCAAAGTGCACCCCTTTGGACATCTAGGTCTTTTCAAAATAGAATGAATTGCTAAAGCTTGGATTACTGAACATAGGTTTGTGTTTTTAATTTATTGCAGAGAAATTAAGGCTATTTGAACCTATTGGAAAACATGCTTTGTGCTTAATTGGTTCATGAATTCACCATCTAAAAAATTCTGGTGTAAACACCTCTCAGTTGGTTACTAAGTCCTCAGTTGGAGACTAAGGTTTCCTAAGAGTTAAAATTCTGCTAAATGTACTTAAGACTGATGGAAATAAGGAAAGCAACCCTGAATGTAGGAAAGTAGGAGGTATGTAAGAAAGATATAAGGAATGGAAATACATTTTTTGTTGAGGGTAGAAGAAAGTAACTTTGTCGTAAATGAGACTGGTTGGAGAAAAATGGCTTTGGGACAAAGTTTGAAGGCAAAGGAAAGTTGTAGAATGTTCGTGAAGGGAAATCTTTGGAAAGGAATTTTATGTGTGCTCAGGATGGACTAAGGTTGAGATGAATGGAATTTTAAAAGTACACTGGCATAAGGTTGAAATTCTGTTTTCCTCTCTGCTCAAATGACAAAGTTTTCTTGGACTGTTGATCTGCTCTTGATAAGACAAGGCAAACAAAGGTTTGTCTTACAGGAAAACCAAAGTTTTAGGTTTCATCTTTACCAGGTCTTTGATTACTTAGTTAAAACTTCTCAATGTTAAAAGAGCTAGGTTTTTCTAACAACTATATAACGCTATACACTCGCCTTTAGGATCTTTTATTGCCACCTTGGTTGAGTAAATAAAGTTTTAAGATTTATAATGATCTGTAATCCTATTTAGGATGTACTTATAACTTTTTAAGGTTTTAACAAACTTCCCAGGATTTAAATGGTAAATGAAGTCTTTTTGACCAATTAGGCCCTTTTATTTGGGATGCTAAGTTACTTGGAAAAGCACTGTTATATGATGGTAAATCTTAGGTTGTATTGCACAGGTAAATGCTGTAACTGCCCAAATATATATGCAATTCCTAAAGTTTTAGGTATAAGGTCATCACTTAATATGCTTGAAGTGTTATGTGTCACAGAAATAAGCAAATTTCTTTGTCAACTGCATCATAATGAACTCTCATCAGATCTTTAACAATGTCTGAGATTTTGTCATTTATAATTGTTCTTATTCTGTCACAAAACGTGTTTCTTCTTCAAGGAGATTTATAAAAAGCACTTTGGGGACAAATACAGATATTCTACATCTTTAAGATTAATACTAAAATGGGTAAGAATTTCCAGAACTAAAAAGCTGCATTCACATTGAACAAGAATTAGGAACATGGGATTAAATGAACTGAGGAAGATTATAGTTTTGTGACTCTTGTTGGAAATATTGCTGGTTCCTAATGTTTGCTCAGATTAAGGAAACTTTCTCTTAAGATATCTATGATATACAGAAATGTCATAAAGTATTCATTTGTAAACTGAAGCATTTATCTTTTGTCTCCACCTAAACCCTCTGAAGTTAAAAAACTCTCAGTGAGTATTCTTTAATCTTTCATGGAAATTACAATTGTTTGCATAAGTTCCATAAGAATCTGTTCATCTTTTAACAGGTCACCATTGGAAATACTGGTTATTTTACCAAGGCTTTGACTGGAATATCATATTTGAGAATGACATTCATAAACTCAGATATGACCGGACAGCTTTAAGGAACTAAGGTTGGCTTTATGAAACATGGAGCTATAAAGCCCCTTGGAAATGTTGGCCTGATACCTTGCTTACAGAGTTCCCAACAGCCACCAGGTGAATAAAGAAGTTCACTTTCTGGCAGGTGCAGGAACCTCAGGATATTTTGGGGACCTCATGAAGAGGAAATCACCCAATTCTACGTGTATTACAGACCTGTCTGATGGCAAGTATTTGGCTTGGTTTCTTGCCTGGAGAACTATTAAAAGTTCAACCGAGAGATTCCTTATAAAAGGTTCCAGCAAAGAAAACTTTAAAAGATCCTCATGATCAATCGCTAGTCTTGCTGAGCTTATGTAAATAATTAGGCTAGATTTGTTAAGACTGAGATTGTTCTACAAATACATTGGTCTCATTTTGGCTATCTCTGGAAAGGGAGGTTTTTAGAGAAAAAAACTATGTTTCAACAATGCACCACTGTGGATGTTAAATTCTAGTTCTGATTGTCTTTAAATGTTTGTTGTTTGCCTAAACTAGACAACTTGAGGTAAACTTCAGAAAAATTGTCACACTATTTCATGTATAGACAATCTTCTGTGTTTGTTATTCTGTGGGGATAATAATAAAACCCCATGGGCATATGATCATTTAAACAACTGGAAAACGGAATGAATCTCTAAATATGCAAACCATATCTTCCCTAAACCTGATCTGACAGTTACCAGAAACCCGCCCCTTTCAAAGACTTGGAGGTGGACTTTACAGATATACAACGAAATAGAGGATTCAGTTTTAGGCATCACCCCATGGATCCATCACTCCAGAGTTAAGAAGGCCAACTCAGAGGAACCCTCAACCTGGTGAAGTGATCCAGATCAGTCAACCCGCTTAAACTGACCCTCAAAAAGACACTGGCCTCTGAGATCTCCAGCCCTGCTCCAGCCACACCCTAGACACTGGCTGGCCTGCGCATGGCAGAAGCTTGAGGAATCAACGTGTGGACCAGGCCCAGGGGTTCCGATGCAACTCTGGCAGCCCTTGCCCCCTACTGGTGTCATAGCCCTGATCTTGCTTCTTGCTGTTGGGCTAATAGAGACTGCACCAACGAATTGAACATGGAATGAATGGCAGACTCCCTGGTAACCTTACAAAGCCAAATAAACTCCCTGGCAGCAGTGTCCCTCCAAAATAGGTGAGCCCTCGACCTCCTCACTTCAGAAAAAGGAGGGACTTGTATCTTTCTGGGGGAGGAATGTTGCCATTTCCTCCCTGACAATCAGGAATCGTCAGGACTAAGGTTAAGGAACTCAAGGAAGGAATTCAACACAGACAACAGGAAAATATCGTCAATGGAGAGGATAGCATCTCACAGACTGGGCATCCTGGCTCCCTGCCCTGACAGGGCCCCTCCTTTCCATAATTTTACTTGTGACCATTAGCCCCTGTATACTAAATACCCCGGTACGTTTTAGTGAAAACACCGTTGTTCGCCAAACTGCAGCACGCATCTTAGCCCTCCAATGGTACCGACCCCTAGAGCTAAAAAGTGATGCCTAATAAAAGATTTTTAAAAAGGCATCAAAGGGGGGAATGTTGGGAAAATGAGTAAAATTGTATGCCATAAGATGGCCAACGGGACTAAAACAAGCTCTAGTTCCTAGCTTAGAGACTCCTCTTCCAGGTTCTTCCTGCCCTGTTTGCCACACGCAAGAAAGCCGCCACAAATGCAGAAGACGACGCTAAAAATTACCCTTCCCCCCTGCATTCGAGGCTCAGATCTTTGGAGAAACAGTCTCCTCCGAGCCCGCCGGTGTTAAATAAATCTCCGATCCACCAAGATCTCTGAGTGCTGCTTGGTTTTTCCGCCAGTGTTCCAGCCTGGTTCCATAACACTCTGAACGAAAGTTAAAAGAGTTTGCCTTGAGATTTTGCTTTTCCTCGCTCTGTACATCCATTCATCAGCAAGATCTATTAATGGACTATGCACTGTAAACATATTTAAACCTATTTATCTTTCCTTCTCTCTACCAGTACCATCCTGACCCCAAGCCACTACCATCTTTTCCCTCATCAACTGTGGTAGTCTTCTGGGCCTAATTCTTCCCTTCATTGGCTTCCATGACACTTAGTAGCAGATCTAAATGTCTTACTTTAGCTTTCATAGCCCTCGATAAAATTGCCTTGCCTTTGCAACTCCACCTCTTTCCCTGCTCACCGGGCTCTGCCTCCACTTTTTTTTTTTTTTTTTTTTTTTACCTGTTTCTTTCTTTCTTTTTTTTTTCCTCCTGCTTCCTCTGATACACCAAGTTGGGTTCCTCCACAAGGCCTCTATACTCATTGTTCCTTCTTCAGGGAATGACTTCCCACCTTCCTTGTCATCATTACCCAACTCTGAAATGTCAGTTCCTCAGTGACTACTTTCCTGAAGATGCTAAAATAGCCTTAACATGGTCATCTCTATCACATTGCATGTGATATATTTCTCCTACCATCTATAATGATCACTTCTATTTATTTACTCAAGTTTGCTCTGACCCTCTACACTTGAAATTCAGTGCCATGAAGGCAAAGACTTCAATCTTTTTTTTTACCAAATTCCTTCAGTGACCATATAGTTTGGATTTTATTTTAGGTGCCTATTTCCTAATATTTATATGGTTTTTAGACATTTGAAAATCTCTTCTGTCTGTGTCCTTAAATTTCTTACAATTACAGGTCTTCCTGTATGTCACTGACTCCTAGACTCCCACATTGCTCTTTGGTCCTCTGGCTCTGTCTCTCTGCTAACTGCCTGCTCATCCCTGCATGAAAGTGTTTTTCAGTGAATATAACATCAAACTGTCACAAGAATCATTCGTGTCATTTAAAACTAGTGAGCAAAATATGATCTGATTCCCAGGCATTTTAAAGCATTAGCCCAAATTTTCACTCATGCAGCAAATGAGCAAGAAATGTAAGAAGGGAATCAGAGAAATGAGTTTATAGAAAAAGCAAATTAGAAACTCAGAGATGATGGAAAATTTATTTAAATGAGTTTGTTTTAATTCAGACGTTGTGTTTCATTTATAGTACTTTTCTATCCATGTTTCTGTATTTCTACATCATTATTCTCTGTTGTCTCCATAAAGTCAAGAATTAAAAAAAATATATATATGTCTTTAATTGTTTTCTTGATTAAAATATTCATGTATTTGAAAATGTGAAAGCACAAAAGCACATAAAGAAATGACTTAAACATGACTGTTTAAAAACCATTACATACGCACACATACACAAAATTATTACATCTACAAGATAACCGTTTGCATATCATGTAACTTTAATTTCCAAACATAGATATCTGGCCAGGCTTGTATTGACATCAGGAAAATGTTTGACTAGTAGAGCTAATCCTATTTTAAGGTCTGTTTTTTTTTTCCCCCAGATAGACAGTAAATAAGATAATATAGTAGGACTAGATGTAGTTCTACTATAAATATATCCTCATCTAAAAGTAACTTTAAGATACATGTTTTTTATTAAGCTGGGATCCCTGTTTTTCAGTCTGAAGCAAACTGCTTCCATATTAGCCTTACTCACTATAATGACTCCAATACAACTGTTAGCCTAAGGAAACTTAGGGGAAAACATTCATTAAATGCTCTATTTTTGCCAACAAATGTGCTTACTTCCTTATGAAGCGACTCTCCTTTTAAAATGTCTTTTGGTTCACTGATCAACTCAAGGATATCCTGGTCCAGAGCAGCAAGTCACAGTGTGTTTACAGGTGTTGTTGACAAGAGAAAATGCACCGGATGCACTAGGACAGAAGCAGAGTTGTTACAGAGAAAGAGGAGGATATGTGATGAATTTCAGTAGGAAGGAATTTCAGTCAACAGTTCCCTACTTCAGTTTTTCTCTTTTCTGATATATTCGAAAAGAAGTAGCCTTCCCATACTAAAGACAATTACTTAGAAAGCACTTTTCAAATAGATTTTTTTTTCTAATTTGGGTTTATGTAAAGGTTTTATATAGTCAACAACAGCAGATAGATATAAAGAAATGGAGTTACAAGTAAGACTACTATATTTTCCCCTAAAAGGATTAGTGACAATCTCCCTAGATTTAAAAAGGAGGGTCACCCAGGTGGCTCAGTTAGTTAAGCATCTGACATTTGATTCTGGCTCAGATCATGACCTGCGTTCCTAAGTTCCAGCCCAGCTCAGGCTCTGCGCTGACAGCACAGAGCCTACTTGGGATACTCTGTCTCCCTCTCTCTCTTTGCCCCTCCCCTGCTAGTGCTCTCTCCCTCTCAAAATAAACATTTTTTTTATGGAAAAAGGGGGGCACCTGGGTGGCTCAATCAGTTAAGTGTTCTACTTCCGCTCAGGTCATTATCTCGTGGTACCTGCGTTCAAGACCCGTACCTGGCTCTAGGCTGACAGCTCAGAACCTGGAGCCTACTTTTGATTCTATGCGTAACTTTGCTCTCTGTCCCTACCGCCTGCCCACCTGCCTCTTTCTCAAAAAGTAAATAAACATTAAAAAAAAATTAAAGGGCACCTGGTGGCTCAGTAGGTTAAGCCTCCAATTTCATCTCAGGTCATGATCTAATGGTTCATTAGTTCAAGCCCCATATGGGGCTCAGTGCTGACAATTCAGAGCCTGGATCCTGCTTCTGATTCTGTGTGTGTCTCTCTCTGCCCCTCCCCTGCTCACATGCTCGCTCGCTCTCAAAAATAAATAAACAATTAAAAAAAATTTAAAAAGTTAATGGAAAAAGGAATATCAGGCTTATACATGGAATTAAATCCAGGAATGAAAATGACAGAATTTTGAACATAGTTCAACTCTGAATTAAGGTTGAGGAGTGAGGGAGAGTAGGCAGAGATTAACAGAAATGAAAGTGGGATTTAAAAATGCTCTTCAAAGAAAGTTATGTGTTATTTTGATAAAGAATGTAAGCTGGTACAGTTTTGGGAGGATAATTTGGAAATAGGTATCTAGAGACCTAAAACTGAACAGTTTTCTGCTTTTCAAAAAGGAAAACTATCAAAAATATTCTCATAAAATAATTTTCTCCCCAATACCATATTTTCATCTTGGAGATGGCAAGTATGAGTGCAGTGGTGATTCATCTAGAGGATTAAAAAATCATCAAGCTCCCTCACTGCCCAAGACGGATGTGGAGAAATAAACACTCCTTTAAAAATTTCCCCTTTTACTACAATGCATCTTTCCTTTAAAA
This sequence comes from Leopardus geoffroyi, assembly GCF_018350155.1. Lineage (NCBI taxonomy): Eukaryota > Metazoa > Chordata > Mammalia > Carnivora > Felidae > Leopardus > Leopardus geoffroyi. The sequence continues at coordinate 31,367,317 of NC_059333.1, forward strand.
AAAAAAAAAACACACTAGAAAACCATCATCACACAGAATGTACTTTGTCTTTCACAGACAAAAGGGTTAAGGGAAGGACTAGTATGCCATAGGCAATTGGGAAGAATGAGCAAAAGGCCATGGCTCCCTCTCTCTCTTCCTTATTAACTTATTTTCCTTTTAACTACATTGTCTTCCAGCCTCCTCTGAACTGGCTGCCCAAATCTAAATTGGACTGAATTGCTATGGTAGAAATATATGCCAAGTCAATAGTCCAGACAAATGATATCTCCCATGCTTTCTCTGCTCTGTCCACAGAAAAATACTAAACCAATGCATTTGCCACTATCTCCCTGGATTTAAAAAAAAAAAATGACAGATAAAACCCAAAAATGAATAAATTCCTAAATGTCAATGCCACATTTTATGACATTGGTTCTTGCTTTGTATTTTACTTCTCTCTCCATATAGAAACCATGATATCATCTAGAAACTAGCAAAATTCCCAATTTTTATCCCTACTGAAATGTATTTCTCAGCTGAAAGCGGGAATATTATGGAAAAAAGTTGTTAAGGATGTTTTAGAAGATGTCATACTTAAATTAAGAAAAGAGAAAGTAAGGGAGCCTATTAAAGAAACAAGTTTTCTAAAGCAGAGAGCACATATTGTTTATTTTGGATTAATCAGTGATTTTAAAAACACAAATATTTATTAAGTAACAACTAGGTACTAGGAACTACAATGGGAGAATAAGCTTTTGGTTACTGAACAAGTATGGAAGGCCAAATTATAGAGTATTTGGAAACTAGCAGTAGAAACAAGTACTTAAATACATAGGCAGAATGGAGCATTTAAAAAGTTCTTGAGAAAGAGGGAAAATAACAAAGTATGTGTTTGCCATTATAATTGAGGTCTGCAAACTACTGCCTGAGGGTCTAATCTAGGTCTCTCAAGCTGGGAACTTTTTGTGTGTCTTTAAATACTTAGAATAACATTTAATGATGTGAACATTATATGTAATTCAAATTTCAGTGTCTATAAATAAAGTTTGATGTTTTTTTTTCTTGGAATACAGCCACAACTATTCAATTATGTATGTTTTTTAAGTGTATCTATTCATTCATATTGAGAGAGACTGAGAGAATGAAAGCAGGGGAGGGGCAGAAAGAGAGGGAGAATCTCAAGCAGGTTCCATGCTGCCAGCATGGAGGCTGATGCAGGGCTCCAACCCATGACACTGTGAGATCGTGACCTGAGTAGATATCAAGAGTTGGACACTTAACCGACTGAGCCACCCAGGTGCCCCCTCAATTATGTATTTTTAATGGATGTGTTTGTGCTAGAGTGGCAAACTTAAGTAGGTAAGTGGTTGTGGTTCCTAACAAGTAGGATCAATTTTTTTTCCTCCATTCAAATTCTAGGCAAGTTTAAGAAAAAAAAAAATGAAAGAAAAAAGTAAGTGACATTTAAAAAAATGAGACTCTGGCCTGGGTGGCTCCATCGGTTAAGCATCCAACTCTTGATATCAGCTCAGGTCATGATTTCAAGGTTCTTGAGATCAAGCCCTGCATAGGGCTGACAACACAGAGCCTGTTTGGGATTCTCCCTCTCTCTCTGCCCTTCACCCTGCTTGTGCACATGCACTCTCTCTCTCTCTCTCTCTCTCTCTCTGTCTCTCAAAATAAATAAACATTAAAAGGGGGAGCATCTGGGTGACTTAGTCGGTTGACCATCCAATTCTTGAATTCAGCTCAGGTCATGATCTCACGGTTCATGAGTTCAAGCCCCGAATCAGGTTCTGTTCTGACAGTGTGAAGTCTGCTCAAGATTTCTCTCTTTCTCTCTCTCTCTCTCTCTCTTTGCCCCTCCCTCACTCATTCTCTCTCTCTGTCTCTCTCTCTCAAAATAAATAAACTTAAAAAAAATAAGACTCTGTTAACTAATAAAGCTAACATTGGAAAATAAGTTTTATACCTGTGGGCTAGAGGACATCCTAATAGTGAATCTCATTTTAGACTAGATTCACGTATTAAGTCAAAAGAAGTACTGAGCAAGGCGCCTGGGTGGCTCAGTTGGTTAAGCATCCAACTCTTGATTTCAGCTCTGGTCATGATCTCACAATCAAGCCCTGCATTGGGCTCTGCACTGGATATGGAACCTGCTTAAGATTCTCTTTCTCCCTCTGTCTCTTCCTTGCCTTCTCTCTTTCTCTCTTTCCAAAAAAAAAAAAAAAAAAAAAAAAAAAAAACAAAGCAGCAGCAGCAACAACAGCAATGACCAACTATAGGCCCCTGTGTGTGGGGTGGGCCCCTTTTACCATATAACATACAACAGAATAGGATACATATTTTCTACAGGTTAGTTATTTCCCAAAGAGGAAGATAGGATAAGAAGACGAGTTTTTTAATAACCAACTCAATAATCATATAAGTAAACCCTACTCTCCAGAGGGTATTCACAGAGGTAGAAAAACCATTAGTGCTTTTCTTTTCATGAGAGAAGGGTATGTTCTACCCAGCTATCCTCAGCTTTTTTGGTTTCTTAACCCTCTGGCCTTAAGGAGTAAGTCAAACAGAGCTATGATCACCCTCTTCAGGACCAGGCATCAGCACATGGACAGTCTTTCCCCCACCTTCCTTGAATAAAAGGCACTGATCCTTTGTGATTCCTCTTGGAATCACTGGTCTAGAACACAGATTTTGCATCTAGAAGGCCATAAAATACCTCAGAACAGTATATTAACAACACTAATGCCAAATCCACTCTGTAATCAAAGCTTTACATTCAATTCCCACACTATTTCCCATTCAAGAGCTTTCTAACCAAGTTTTCCATTGCGGCCTATCCAAGCTTCTATAAACAAAGAAATTATGGACACCATTATAATGTTTCCATAATAAAAATTTACAACCAAACTTCAATGGCAAATTTCCAGTGACAAAAAGGTATTCCACATAGGAGTACCAATATTCTCCTCCCATTATTAAATTCCCAGAATTCAGAGAGAACTTCAGTTTTGAACTTACAATTCCTCAAAATTAAAGTCTAAAGAAATCAAAGTCCCTGTTGTTTACATTCCTCAAGTCAATATCTCTTTCACTTTCTGCCTGCTTTTCTTCCTGGATTCCATATTTCAGTGATTACTGCTACCCACACCCTGGTCTCTCACACTAGAAACCTGGGAGTGATATCCATCATCTATCACACATTCCACAGATATGTGACTGCCAACTCCTAGCAATCTTGTCTCCTAACTCACCCTTACATGTGTCCAGTTCTCCTTTCATTGACATTTGTTCAGGGCAAACTTTTGTCACACCTCAGCCGGATTATTGTATAGCTTCTTACAGGTCTCCTGCCACGAATCACCTTCCTAGCCCCCCATCATTCACACTAGACACAAATTAAACCTAATTCAACTATATCTGCTGACACAGACTGGTAAGCAAATCAAGTTACATTTATGTAAAAAGAAAAAAGGTATCAGCCCATCTATAATATGAAAGGAACAATCAATATGTATGCATGTGTACGTATAAACGGATAAAAGAATCCTATGAGTTTTTGGATACACCAAATGTTTATGGTGATTTCCTCTGAGGGGGGGGAAGCAGGAAGATTAATTTGGGCTGGGTAACTGTGAACATGGAATGTTATATTCTATTCCATATATTCTATATAACCTAATTATTCTAATGATAGAATATAACTTTATATTGTTGCATTATTTGTTAAAAAAACAGACAAAATCTGGAAGTGTGGAAAGCAACAACAGCATCATAAAGATGTAGCAAGTATGTAAAACTATACAAAACCCTGGTCACAGAGACTACTCAGTGGGCTTTCCACAGCTCTGGGTGTGAAGTGATAAACTTCTTTGTAGGAAGGCAGCAATGGATAAGGAAAAGTGGTGTCAGGGAAAAAGCGGAAAAGTCAAAACACCTTTGAAATGGAGAAACATCCAAATAAGTCACTCAGCCTAGCAGATAAAAGAGAATTAAATATCAAAGATAACATCAAGGTTTCCATCTTGACAGCAGTGATGATTTATAACTGAAATAGGTGATTAATATATGAAGGTGACATACCTCTTCAGGTGATATTTTTATTTCCATATTGATGGTCTATGTTTGGGATGATGAGAAAACAATCAGGTGGAGATGTTTGTGTATGTAGTCAGAGCTGCAGCCTTAACAACAAAAGATGAGAGATTTGCTTGTTTCATTATCATGAGTATAAGGTAACAGTTAACTCCATGAAAAATGGAATGTGGGGACAGAACAGAACTAAAGACCAAAAGGCTGAACACATTCTTTAGGGAGTCACAAAACAACTAAGAAGTCACTATGAGAATTAAAAATGTGAAATGCACAAAGGACTCAGAGGAAGAGAACATTTCAGGCAGAGCTGGGAGATCTGGATTTTAGAGTGATAACTAGGATGAGTGTGTTTGAGTAAAGTTCTTTGGATTTGACAAAAAATAGTTTTTAGTGACTTTGAAAATAAAAGTTTTTGTAAATATATACCTGTCTTTTTAGGAAAAAAAAGGTTACATACTAAAATAGGCTATATTGTATGAGTGAATATACTATAAGATATTAAACATACATTCTGTGAGAAGAAGCTAATGTGGGCAAATGGTATGAACATGATAAACAGACAGTAAACCACAAATAGCTATCAACTATATGAAGAGATCCTTAAGCTCATTTGTAATCAGAGAAATGCAAATTAAAGTAAAATAATTTACCACTTTACAACCATCTGATTGGCAGAAACTAGAAAGTTGAATAGTGGTAATTATTAGTGGGGATGTGAAGAAACCAGACAAGCTTAATCTTACTCAAGAGCACTTTAGCAATATTTATTCAGATTAAAACTGCTTATACCCTGTGTCCCAGTATTCCTATTCCTGGGTAGGCCAAAACTATACTCACAGAGGACTAAGAAGGGGCATCTATGATTATTGTATTAATCAGGAGAGATTAGATTATGCGGTGGTAACCTCCAAACCCCTTACTTGAAATAACATAGGTTTGATTTGGCTTTTGTTCACACTACAAGTCAATCACAGTTTGGCAAGCCGACCTTGCTCACTGTACTCACTCAGTATGAGGGTGTAGCCACCTATCTTGAACACTGGCAGCCACTGTGAAGAGGAGAAGATAAACTCTGGAGGGTTTCAAATTGTGACATATGTCACATCGGCCCACACTTATTGGTCAGAATTATATATAAGAAGTGGTCAGGCAATACAAACCTCCTGAGATGTATTCGCATACTGTGATAACCAGAAATATCTCTGAACAATGCCAAGGTCTTCCATAAAATAATCAATGCATCACTGCAGTAGCAAATATGTAGTCAATTTAGGTGTCTACCCCAAAGTGTATCTCAGTGAAGTAAATTACCGTGTAGGTTTTCTGTGGAGTCCTAGGCTGCAATTAGAAGCAAAAACTAGAGGGGCGCCTGGGTGGCGCAGTCGGTTAAGCGTCCGACTTCAGCCAGGTCACGATCTCACGGTCCGGGAGTTCGAGCCCTGCGTCGGGCTCTGGGCTGATGGCTCAGAGCCTGGAGCCTGTTTCCGATTCTGTGTGTCTCTCTCTCTCTGCCCCTCCCCCGTTCATGCTCTGTCTCTCTCTGTCCCAAAAATAAATAAACGTTGAAAAAAAAATAAAAAAAAAAAAAGAAGAAGCAAAAACTAGAATATATGCAAAAACATATATAATAAGAATAAATGCTGGGGCACCTGGGTGACTCAGCTGGTTGAGTGTCTGACTTTAGTTCAGATCATGATCTCAAGGTTTGTGAGTTCGAGCCCCACATCAGGCTCTCTGATGTCAGCACAGGGTCTGTTTCGGATCCTCTGCCCCCATCACTCTGACCTTCTGACCCTCCCCTGATCATGCTTTCTGTCTCAAAGATGAATAAACATTAAAAAAATAAGTAAATGCTTACTGGAGAAAAGGAATAAAGGTTTTCAACATAGTAACATTTATGTAACTTAAACACATATACCTACACCAGATAACAAGGATATATACAAATTTAGGGATACATATCCAACACATCTAAGTTAGTTGACTATGAAGGAGAGGAAAGAAATTGAGAGTAAGAAGAGAGGGCTGTTATACATTAAATCAATAAAGCAAAAGGACATCTCATACTGACCATAGGTGCCGTGAATGGAGGAATAGGTCTATTTTCATAATTCACATGAGGCTATATATAGGAGTAAGCAGCTAACTAAAGTATATCTAACAGAGCCTGAAGAAGTTCAAAATTCAGTGGGGGAGTTGAAACTTATTCTAGGAAGTGCCACTAACCTATTGGTGTGAGGCAATATTTTGAGAATTAGAAAATGTGAAATGTTGTAGAAATAAAGAGAGGCAACTATGGTTGTGGTAAAATGGACCCATGATAAGAGAAAGAAAAAAAGATAGAATTAAAAAAGGGACAAATAAATCTGTGTTTGAGAAAATACATGCCTTTTTGTCACCTTTTGTGGAGGCTGCTTAAAATTACAAGCAGAGGAGAAGAAATTGTAAGAATGAGAGCTTGCGATGAGGCAAATTACTATTAGCAGCCACCCATCAGAAATTTTAAATCAGTAAGGAATACTATATTGCTGCTCTTGGTTTTTAAATAAACTACACTTGCTAACGTAGAGAGATGTGAAAGCTCTTACACATCATGCATGTTCCCTGCCACTTGGCACCAAGGGCAGTCTCTCTTTAGGGCAGTGGCCATAACTTCTACCTTCAGATTCTATTTTTCTTTAATGCTGAGCTTCTTTGCCTTCTTGGACTTGTGGTGTTTCTCCCCAGAATAAGTCACTCTGTCTATATTTGACTCATGTCAGCATGGCTCACAGACTTCTCTTTCTTTGCAGAAATTGCCAATTACATGGTGCTCTTGCTGACTTTCAACCTGACCTTAAACTAGAAATACCCATCTTGTGAGCACTTGATGCCTACCTATCACCCTTCCATATCCCACTACGCGTTCGACCCCCACAAACAATATCCAAGCAAAACCTGCCTAGGGATCATGTTTCTCCTCTTCCTCTTGTTACATGTCAGGGTTGGAAGTTGTTGTGAGCATGGACACCAAGCTGGTAGACGGCCAGAAATCCATCACCACAGCTTTAGAGAACATGCTGGTGAAGATCATGCCTTACATGACCTTATTTTTATGTAATATGGAGCCATTTTCTAAAAAGTGCTTTTGCATTGACATATAGGATCTTTATGAATTTCCTGGTTAAATGAAAAAAAAGAGAGAGAGAAAATTAGTGAGCAGACAGAAGTGTGGCATTGAAAGAGCTGGAAGTGATTCTTATGGTTATTCAAGAGTTTCACACTTCTCTTTTGGGAAAAACATGACCTTTGTTTTATAGATCCAGAACTTGACTCCACATTGCAAATATACTCAGACAAAAGAGAAAAATCATAATGAGAGGAGGAAGGGCAAAAGGACAGAGCTAAAATTATGGGCTTCTTGTAAAATAGCTTATTATTTACTTGAATTTTTAATAATTCCACTTTGTACTAAGTATTTGAAATAAAACTTAGGGTCATTAATTCTAATATTCATACAACCTTAATGATAATTTATTAACACTTGCTTCTATTTGGAACTTAAAATAATATTGACATCGGAAAATGTGTTATTAGCTGGAGATGCATATGGCTTACAGAGATTATAATAAACATTGATTTTTGCTGAGGTGAAGATCAAGGTAAAAATCAATCGATATTTTTCCATTTCAACAAAATCTTAAAATTACCAACCTCAAAATCTAATGAGTCTGATTCCTTACTCTTTCTACTGGAGAGCTTATGGGAAAATGCAGCATCCCCTGGAGAAGCGAGAAAACTGTTTCTCTGGAAACTTCTCGTATACTTTTTTGACTATCATCCTGCCTCCGGATTTAACAGCCTTGCCCAGATACTTTGGCAAGAGTGAAATGACTACACACGGAGAGAGGGATGGCTTTTCTTTAAATGTTCCCTTCTATGAACTAGGAAAAATTATCTACCTCTTCAATAATAAAAAAAATAAATAAATAAATAAAGAAGAAAGGAAAGAAAGAAAAAAGAAAGTGGAATGGAAACAGAGTGCTGTAATATCAAATGAACAGTAGAGAGTCAGTCATATTTCTACATGTTTCTTTCAAATCTTAACAGAATTTTTAACAAACCCCTAAAGTACCCTGTGGTCTCGAAAGCGTTTAAGAATAAACTATACAGGGGCACCTGGGTGGCTCAGTCAGTTGAGCGTCTGACTCTTGATTTCGGTTCAGGTCATGATCCCAGGGTCATCTGATCGAGCTCCACATCAGGCTCTGCACTGAGCATGGACCCTTCTTGAGATTCTCTCTCTCCCTTTCCTTCTGCACTTCTCCCCCACTGAACTCTCTCTCTCTCTAAAATCATAAAAATAAGGTATAAACCATACAAAAGTTGATGAATGTTGTTTCCACTATCATCATGACAAAAACATTTAATTTTGAAACTTTATTGTTTTACTTTGATTCTGCACGTGTCATTGAAATATAGATTATTTTCCCCACATTAGATGACTGCCTTAATAATCAAAACAATGTTTACCCATTCTTTAACTTTTTTCCCTAATATTTACATCTATAAAGTCAAATTTCCTCAAAAAACTGTCATATTAAAATATATGTAAAACATACATACATACACACTCATAGCCTAAACAATGAACATTCCAATGAAAAGACTATAATGCCCTCCCATGTGAAATGCCTTTTTCTTTCCTCAGTCTCCCCTTCTCACCCCATTTGAAAGGAAAGATCAAACGATTGATTGTTTAGGCATATGCTGTGACCAGGTGTTACCTGCTTCATAAACATAAGAAATGAATCAAATCACAAAATGCTAGAGCTGGAAAGTTTTCATTGTATACCAGTCCTACCTGCTCATTTTAGAGATAAGGAAATTATACAGAGAAGACCGCAGAGCTGGGAATAGAAAGGAGGTCTCTGGTATGCAGCTTATAAAAATAAGGTCTCCAGCTTACAGTCTGAATGCTTTTCCAAATGTGAAATTGAATTTTGAGAAGGTTCTATATTTCTATTAAAGGGAGGTTTGCAGAAGTGGAGAAAGTTTAAGAAAAGAGAAAGAAGAAATGGGAAACTGTCACTAAATTCTGATTGGAGTTAAACCTTCCAAAATAGAAAACCTTGTTCATAGTTTAATACACGCTGCACTATTGTTCAGTCCCTGTCTCCACCTTTTCTCCAGATTATTGCCAAACACTCCTTATTCTGAAATTTACCTTTACTTCACTCTTTTTCTTTTTCTGATTTGGCCCAAGAATTTGAAGTGGCTGCTACATGTGAGCAGTTATTAACCCCTGGTGACTGTGCTACTAACTGGGACACTGGAAATTCCCTTCTCCGTATTTACTTTGGCTGTGGCTCTGGGAAGCTGGAACTCGGAACCGCAGAGAGAGAATCCAGTACAAACCACACCCTTTCCTGAACTGCCTTTCAAGCTCCGTCTAGTTCTATTAAGAAACAATGCCCTAAATCAAACATTAAGCTTGATTCACATTGAAATGAACATGCACATGTCTTTACTGGCAGGACAAGTGGCAACAGCAGGTGCTGATTCAGAAGAATTAGTCCTAACTTTCCACTTATTAGGTTCTGCCGTTTGAAATACAGCGCATTTCCTCCCTTCAGTTGGCTAATTTTGCTATGCTCTCTCCTCACTTATACCTATTTGCATTCTAAAGTAGTCACCGGATGCATGAAGCAGTGATATTGAGGCACCATTTAGTTTGTATATATTCTATATACCATTTTCCAGAGATTTAATTATTAATAACAACCATTGTTCCCATTTTATAGAAGATGGGATCAAGAAAGGGTAGCATTAAAATACTTGTCTAAAATTACATCACTGGTAAATGCATTTGCTGAAATCTGAAGCTAAGTTTAGTCAACAGCATCTCCACGTTGCTGCCTTTCTCTCTGTGTTCTCCATCCCAGGCTCTGCCCTGACCTTCTGACTCATGCCCTCACTGCCCACTTGGCATCTATGTTTGGATGTCAGGTAGGAATCTCGAGCTTAAAATATCTGTACAGATGAGGATCTTATTACCATACTCTTTCTCCAACCATTATTTCTACTTTATTAGTAAATGGTACCACCATCTGCTTAGCTGCTCAAACTTAAAGTCTTAGAGATCTATTTATGAATCTTCCCTTTCCTTTGATCCCATCACACATACCCAATTACCTTGGAAATCTGATCAGTTTGCCTTTATACACACACACACACACACACACACACACACGCATATATATATGTATATATCATCTATCTAATTCTCTCCATTTCCTCATTTCTCCTTAGTGACCAAAATACCATGGAACCTGTTCAGAAGTACTGCATCTTAACTAGTCTCCCTGCATTTACTTTATCCTAAAATAAGTAATTTTTTATAAAACAATTTAAAAATACAAATCAGTTGATATCACTTATCTGCCTAAAGTGTTTTTTCCATTTCTCTTAAAAATATGAATACTTGGGGCACCTGGGTGGCTCAGTTAGTTAAGCCTCTGACTTCAGCTGAGGTCATGATCTCAAGGTTTGTAGGTTCAAGCCCTGTATTGGGCTCTGTGCTGACAGCTCAGAGTCTGAAGCCTGTTTCAGATACTGTCTCTCCCTCTCTCTCTGACCCTCCCCTACTCATGCTCTGTCTCCCTCTCTCAAAAAGAAATAAACATTTTTAAAAATTTTAAAAGAAATCCAAATTCTTTAATTTGACTTTAAGTCTGTATGATCTGGTCCCTGCCTTCATTACAAATACTCTCTTTTACTATGCTGTATTTACATAAACATCCTTTCAATTATTTTATTTTTTTTAATGTTTACTTATTTTTGAGAGAGAGAGAGAGAGAGAGAGAGATAAAGACAGAGCGTGAGCAAGAGAGGAGCAGAGAGAGAGGGAGACACAGAATCTGAAGCAGGCTCCAGGCTCTGTCAGCACAGAGCCTGATGCAGGCCTCGAACCCACCAACCATCAGACCATGACCTGAGCCGCAGTCAGATGCTTAACTGACTGAGCCGCCTAGGGGCCCTTAATTTTGTTAATACCTAAAACCCTCCACTCTGGGTCTGCACATACCTCTTTCAGGGATCATCCCACAGCCATTCATAGCATTCATAGCCCTTATTATTCTCATTTCTCAAGACTGAATACTAAAATCATCTTCTCCAAGAGGCCTTCCCTGACCATCCTACATAAAGTAGCATATATTGTTACACTTTATCAAAATTAAACTGTGTCAGTTCTATAACTTTTATCACCATCTGTCATTAACTTTATTATTTACTACATTTGCTACTTCCTTGCACTGAAACATAAATTTCATATAGCCAAAAATTCTTGAGTCTTGTTTATTGGTGTATTAATGCTTAGCATGGTAGCTGGAACATATTTTGTGAGATTTAAGAATGCAAAATGATAAACATAAAATTAAATACCTACTAAGAGTGAGAAAAATATGGAAAGTCAGAAACTTTAAACACAGCAAATATCAAAATCAGAAAAATCAGCTAACTGGCTGGTAGATCTGTGTTTCTGTGTCATCATCATTGTTGATATGTCAACACAGCAGTAGGAAGGGTATTTCTGAAAGTCATTCCACTTTGGGCTATCTACCTAACTATTCCAAAATTGACTGCAAGCCACATAAATATATTCCATATAACATAACTTCAATCTTCTATCTTTAACTCAACATCCTCTCACCATATGCAAAAACTAGCAATGACCACTAAATAAGAATGCTAGCTGCTTGCAGGGGAAGTCTAATAGAGGAAAATTTAGAGTACAGAGACCCTGTAATCATAACCAACTATGGTTAAAATACCCCACTTCTATACATTTTACAGACATACCACCATGTGACCACACTGATAAGGTCTCTTGCAATAGCATGAAAGAAGCCTGTGCAAGTGGTGAGTCTCAAACTAAACTTTAGTTGGTTTCATAGTAATCTATCTTGAATTTGTCCACTGTCACACAATTAGTGGCAGGACCTGAACTAAAACATCTTGTTGACTTTCAATTTCATGTGCACACAAAAGTCTCAGTAAAAAAGTAAAAAAGTTCTAGTGGTACAGGTGTGTGTGTGTGTGTGTGTGTGTTGCTACGTAATGAAGGATTTATTGACAGACTTAACTAATGGTTTTCAGTCAAAAAAAGTGGAAGTTAGCTAATATTCACAAAGGTAGTTTGTATTCATTAGAAAAAGTACTTCATGGGTTATGAATAAATAAAGCTGTAATTGGATATTATATTAGGAATAATAAGAAAGTAGGTTGGAACTTGTTTTTTGTAAATTAATTTGGCAGGGATGTGCTCCTTGGGAAACCAGGCATGTTTTGGAACAGTGCTGAGGTTATGAATCATAGTCTCTATGTTGACAAAATATCCAAAATGTGGAATCAATTCGTTAATAAAGTCATGTACAGACAAGTATAGATGTTCCTTTCCTCTCTGTCTCCCCTCTCCCAAACACTTTCACTCCTGCTATCTTAAATGAAAGAATATCTTGTTACAAACAATTGGTTATTTGGCAAAGGTAGGAATCCATAAACATAGGTTAGAGAAGAACCATGGGAGGTAGCTTAGATCCTGAAATAGGGGTAAGAATAGGAGACCAGGGAGAAGAATAAACCCTTTTGCCATACACAATGGCCTGAAAGGCTAGGGCAGAATCTTCAGCGTTCTGAGAAACAGGAATGGAAAAAATAGGATTAATGTGAATAATTCTCTAACGCAAAAGCTTTCACCTAAAGTCATATAAGTAACACAAACAGAGGCTGTCCTCCGGGACTGGATGGGGAGAATTACAGAAATCGAAACTGATGAATTTGCTCCAAAATTGTGATAGTATTTGAAAGAATATAGGGTCTCAAAGAATATCACCAGCTTTAGGAATTTTATTATAAATGAAGATATGATTTTCCATCATTTCTGGGAATTTTAATACTGTTTCAATCAGCCTCATTCTGAGTTTTTATGATGCTAAATTGATCTCTGAAAAACACTCAAATGGAACAGCAGGAGGGTGACTTGGACATCTGAGTTTTATTAAGGATGGAAATTCTATCTTTATTTTAGAGGATAATCAGAGTATATTGATTGTTCTAATTTTCCATTTATTCTGTCTTGACAATATTCAGGTAAGTATTTTTTTTTTTTGTTATATCACTACAAACCTGCAATCAATTCTTGGTGAATCCAAAAATCTCTGATTAAGTGTTTGGTGTATTTCTCATGTCTTAAATGATGTTTCTTTTTCTTCCTATGACCTTCACATAGATAGTTTTTCAGTCAAATGGTATGAGACATTCTAAAGCAAATAAATAATATTAGGGATAGATTCTCATACTTAAAAAGACAGGGACTGATCTGTAGATTTTATCTTTTAAAATTTGTCACCCAACAAAATGGATTATGTAGATTTGTTTCCATAGGAGTTACAATATCATTTATATTGCTAACTTCTATATTGCTTATTTTAAAATGATGTACAATGAAATTGGTATGTAATTTATAGTTACATAAATTAACTATAATAAAGACATTTATTTTTCTCCTAGTATTTCATATCAATAAGTTAAGTCAGAATTGGATCTTTGTTACCTATTCTCTAGAAATTTCAAAACAAAAAGCAAAAAGAAGTAAATTTTAATCCAACCTGTAGGCAATAGGCAGTTTGTTGTGGGGAAACAAAAACATTGGTTTGGATGTCCGTCAGCTCTGGGTATTATATGACAGAGAAGAGGCTTTAGAAGTGGCCTCCACAGTTTCTTATTTGCTCTTCATGCATTAGGACCTACTGATATTTGAATGACCATATTATTTATTTTCAGGGATTCTACGTATGCAAAAGTGGAGGTGATGAGGGCATGAATCCGTAACAGTGTCAAAAGTAGGCAAATTCTTAAAAGGTTCAGCTATGAGTGGTTGGGTTCATGAGCCATAGTACACAAGCATTATATAGTTGCTCGCAGAGCAACTTGGTCAGGTGATATGCCAGAAAACACAAGTGAGCGAGAGAGATATCAAAGTTGGGGCACCTGGGTGGCTTAATCGGTTAACCGCCCGACTTTGGCTCAGGTCATGATCTCACAGTTCGTGGGTTCGATCCCCGCGACAGGCTCTGTGTTGCCAGCTTGGAGCCTGGAGCCTGCTTTGGATTCTGTGTCTCCCTCTCTCTCTGCCCCTCCCCTGCTCGCTCTCTCTCATTCTCTCTCTCTCCCTCAATAATAATTAACATTATAAAATTAAAAAAAAAGAAAAAAAACAAAGTTGCCACACGTTGTATTTGTGGTATAGATTCCTTGTCAGCTATCTTCTGAAGAAGTAAAGATGACCTAGTCACGTCTGAAAATAAATATAACCAAGATAATCAAAATGAGCAATAATTTGTACAAATGGAACCACCTACTTCTTGACTAGCTGTTATCTCACTAAATCTATAGAGCTATATAAAGATCAGAACCTACAAGAGTTTTCCTAATTCTCCTTAATGAGGAAGACTCTCATTGCAGGGACATAAATGCCTGGGGGTAAAAAGGCAGACAGGAGGAGAAACAAGTTCTGTGATTATGTTTCCTGTGCAGCTTAAGTTTATTATCATGACAAAAATGGCCAGAGTTACATGAGATATTGATGGTGATGGGTGCCCAAGTAGGGTCAGATTTGTGAAATTAGAGATCAAGAAAGTTTTGGATTGTTGGCTAAGAGATTCATAATTACAATTCAGGAAAAAAATCTCTATATAAAGATCATCTTTGGCATCTGTGCACAAGACATTTTGATGGTTGATAAGGAGTGAGGATAATGAGCTCCTAGGAAACTGTCCAAGGATAGTTTGAGACCTAAAATGATGAAATAATTTTATAATCGCAGTGATAAACTATAGAAAAGTACAGACAAGTGATCTGGGAAGGCAGGAATATCAATTAAAATTCTAGTTTTGGAAGAGTCAGAGCTATGGACTATATACAGTAGTAGAGGATACACTGGAGGAATGGGTACTGGTGATCAGGTATGAGTGGCTTCTGTTCAGTGATTTTTATTAATTGTATAGAACTTTGGCCTATTTTGGGGTTAAATTGTATTTTCATAATCTATTTTATAACCCCTAAATTTAAAAATAATTTTCTTTGTCTCATCTCTTGCTCATTTCTAATCCCCACACATTATGACTATCTGACTATCATGGAGGAATCCTAGCTAGTATTTACAACTATTTTATTCTCCATGCGTCCTGTGGCTTTCCAGTATTTGAACAAACATAATCTCTCATGTTACCAGTCCCATGCAATTCTCTTAAAATTTTAAGATTTTAAGTAAATCTGCATGATTATTGTTTTGAGATTTGAATTAGAGCTATAATTTTTTAGCAATTATGTTTTTTTTGTTTGCATTTTATAAAAATGTGTCAGCTCTGTTGAATAGAAGTAGTTTGTAAAGCTTGCATTCTCTAGTCTTCTATTTTTATTCATGCTTCCTGCCTCTAATTTCTTTGATTTATAAAAGCAATGATTATAAAATCCAGAAGAGAATAATTCTGTTAAGTCTCAAAAAAGCTGTCCACTGTCTCACAAACATCCTGGTAAATACGAACCATTTTGCATTTCACATTACACTGATAGGTTTCACTGATTCTAAAATCACTAGAGACATTTGTTTAAAATAAAGATATCAAAGCCTAGCATAGATCAGTTCCCCATGTAATTTTCAGGATGAGCTAAATTTGGGATATGTTATTTCATACATCATTGTCTTACTCTGTGCACAGAAACAAAATAAATTAGGAGGATACCTTTTACATATGCAGAGAGGCATTGCAGAGTCTATTTTACCAATAATGGCAATTGGAGACTTGATTTATCTAGAAAATTTACTTCAGTGATAGACCTTATTGAGAATTAGTTTCAATAGAATCTATGATATTACTCTACTATCCACTGGGAACACTTTAATTTAAAATCTTTAGTAACTAGAAGTCTCCAGTATGGTAAGTGATTACAGCTGTGAATTATAGTTGCAATAGCTCAGGACTGAGACAAGCACTGCATGACAATATGCAGAAAAACTTGTTAACTTTCATTTTAAAAGATTAATTGGAAAGTATTGCTAAAAACTCCTCTGGTGTCTTTTGGCTTAAGTTAGATTAAGAGATTTAGAAATGACAAATGCATTTTTTAACTCAACAGGTTTAAGGTGAAAGAATAAGACCTAGTAACCCAATTTATTTGTATATCTCAAGGTTGAGGAGAAAAAATGTTTCTTCTGAAGCTAACGTTGTATTACGGATCGCTGCTTGAACTGCATTCACATTCTATCACTCTTCTTGCCTGCTCACACCTGTAAAATAATCTTAGGACAATACATGTTTGAAATCTCCAAGATTTTTTGAGCTGGATCAGAATTTGGCAAATTGCGGACACAAGTAAACTCCCCAAAACCCATAGTCCTATTATTAGCTTCTTTTCTTCCTCTAGCACTTGCCTACTGTTTTTGAAAACACTCCTCTAACCATAACAGCCTGAACTACATATCTACAAATGCACAAACAAGCAGTGGGGTGTTTCAAACATGTCTGTAACAGTTGCTTTAGTGTCCAGGACCACAACTGGCTTATCAACCGGGGCCATCTTTCCTTCTCATCTAAAGCAAAATTTTACTGTGGCACACGTTAGAGAGGTTAAAAGGCTTAATGAGGGACAGTGGTATCATGCAATCAAATCAATAGAAAATAAAACTCCCAACAATTTAGGTAATACCTATCTATCAACATGGACTTTTAGAATTTGATTTGATTAAAAAAATACTGTTTACTAGGTGCCACGGTTTAAGTACTTACCAAATAAAAACGATGAATTTTAAGGACAATCTGGTATAGTAAGTAACATTACTACCATCCCTATTTTATAAATGAGGTGGAAAGAATTAAGATTAAGTTGCCCAGAATAACGGAGCAACGAGGTGACAGGGCCAGGATTTGAACCTAGGAAAAATGGCTCCAAGTCTTGAGTTTTGAGGGCTACTAAATGCTGCCTCTCATGAGATTATTCAGTACCATACCAAGTTAATGGCACAGCTCTGCCACCTATATATAAAGTGACACTCCACTAGGGCCTAGTGTCCTTCTCTAAGCCCAAGCCATCCTGAGAATATCAGGTCATTGGATATAACATGACGCACAATCCATCCATCCCCTCTATACAAAGTGGAAGCCACACAGACTGCTTGTAATGTCTGAAAGATTCCCCTTTCTCCTCATGATCTTTCTCCACAAGTTTCTTTTGAAAAAATCACATGCTGAAAGAAAATACTTTAAGTCATAAGTCAACCAGCTAACCTTTAAGGAACCTGTCATAAAAGAGACTTTATGGCTGCTTGGAGCACACCTAAAGATGACTCATTGCGATCAATCTTGTAGGATTTTGAATGAAAACCAATAGTTAACCTGTTTTCGACTGGAAGAGACTACTTGCTGCTACCTCTGCTGTCATCTGGGTCCTGCTTATAGATTTGAATTGACTTGACACACACTTGAGAATAGAGCTTATCATTTTACTATCATAATCCCATTTGAGAAACAACTAATAAGTATAGACCCTCTCTCCAGAAAGATGCATAGATGGACGTAGAGAACAAAAGTTGCCTGTAACATTTATAGGCTCCACACCCTCCCTACCCTTTGCCACATCCAGAAATGGAACCCTCGAGGGCCATGATCTCCTAATAAAACATCTTCACTCTAGAGAAACTGGGGAATGTCCCTTTAAGTTGTGATTGCAATGTGAAACTCATTCCTTTCCAATAATCCTGACTTCTTTTGCAATGTGGTCACTGATCACTGGTGACTCTCATGAAAACCTCTCAATATAGTTGTTTCTGCACTTTCACAGGAAAATTAACCTCAAAATAATTGTGTTCTCTCTCTCTCTGTCTCTCTCTCTCTCTCTCTCTCTCTCTCTATATATATATATATATGTTATATATGTTTATGATCTATATGAAGTATATATATATATATATATATATACACACACACACATATAACATATATGTTATATATGTTTATGATCTATATGAAGTGATAGAACACTATATATAAAAATAAAAATACTTATTTAGAATTGGGTGTGAGTGGCAAAACAATGACACCTCTAAGTTGTGTACCTAGAGAGGATAATTATAATGCATTAAAAATAGTTGTCAAGGAACATATGGGTTTGCCCACCTGGATATTAATTTTAAACTACAACTCAAAATGAAAGACCCCTTTTTTTCTCCAAAAGAATCAGCAGTAAAAGCCATGTTCAATTACTGAGTGTGGAGAACACTGAAAACAAATTGGAAATATGATAGAGAAAGCTCAGATTATATACCATTCCATAAATGAGAAAAATACTGAGCAATTATACTATGTTCATATGAGAGCTTCAGTACTGTACAGAAAGAAAGTAGCCACTAGATTGGAAAATTTGCTCCTGTTATGTATTTTCAAAGAAACCTATACTTGGTCTCTAAAATTTATTAACTTTTATTGGTTTTGTTGTTTAATTGTCTGACCTGCCTGCTAAACCAGCTTCATGGAGGTGAGGATCACATACATCATTGTAGAATCTGTCTTATCCTGTTTGTAGTTCTTATTAGGAAAAATATACTTTGATATGTAATAACAAAAGTAGTAGAGTTCTAAGTACGTGCCAGGTTCTGTACTGAGTACATTCTCATTCATGTTTCCTTTAACTGCAATTGCCATGAGAATGTCTTAGCATGTTTTGAATATAGTAGTATATAGAGGACCTATGCATTAATACCTATTTTTTGACTGAATATATTAATGCATTTTTTCAGAATTTGCAACAATTTTACTTAGTGAAGTTATAGTAATTTAAATGAATTTTAAGTGATTTTTTGCAGTTATTAATGGGTGTCCATATATGGACACCACATAATTTATTGCTGTTGCAGAAGATAAACATGAAGGATACACTGAGTCAAACAAAATGCAAGAAAATAAATTCAGATGTGATTAATCTAAGGCAGAGATTATTTCCTTGGTCATATCTTGCTAAGTATTATCACCATTTTCTTGGTGAGAAGAAATTGAAGTATTACACCAAATCTCCAGATTTATGGTTTATATCATTTACAGTTTAAATAAATAATATTTGCTTTGGTTAACTACCATAAATTATATGCATTTCTTAATCTAAATGCAGGTGTACCTATAATCAATCCCCTGACTGTATTCATGAAATCTCAAGAAACTGTACCTTGGGTCATGATAAGTGGATATTGGAATAGAATGGACTCCTTAATTATTACTTTGAATTTTGGGGCCTCAAATGAATAGAGGTGAGTACCCTTTCCACTATGTTAGGTATGCTTATTTCTGCTTACCTGTGCCATATACTACAAAACCCAGAAGATACACAGAATGTCCTTACATCTAGAGAAGACCACCAAATAGCTTCTTGACGTTCTAATCATCATGAAGATACATATGTGTTAACCTGCTTTATTTCCTCTTCTCATATCAGGAGCTATTGGGAGGCCTATCTTGCTCAGGTTAATGCCTTTTATTTTTTTTTTAGTTTATTTATTTATTTTGAGGGGGAAGGAGTGGGGGGATGTGGCAAAGAGAGAGAGGGAGAGGGGGAATCTCAAGCAGACCCTACACTGTCAGTTCACTGTCATGAACTATGAGATCATGACCTGAGCCAAAATCACGAGTCAAATGCTTAACTGACCGAGCACCCCGGTCATAGTCTATGAAAGGCTCATGCCTTTTCCTTGAAGACCTACCACTTCCTTGCTTTGGAATTTAAAATCTAAATACAAAATAAATCTGTTAAGTATCCTTCAGGTAGCTCTGTTAAATAATCACGTGGACATGAATCTCAAGGTGAGGACTTCCTGCTTTCTGCACCCAGTTCTAACCCAAAGTAAACTCTCCTGTTATAATTGCTCCACCTGCCCAGCACCTCAGCTCCTCTGATTACTTTCATCTTCTAGAAGGCTAAAAATGTAATTGAAGTACAGCATCCTCTTCATCCACTAAGAACAAGATAACGTTATTCCAAAACCTCACCATGATTTTGAGCTATGGAAGAGAACTGGAAAAGCCATCCATATAACAGGGACAAAATTGACTTCTGCAATCAATGGAAGTTATAATTGAGCTGTGGATATTTATCCCTCCTAAAGCCTTCCATTTCTCAAATATTTAAATGATGACTTTGCAATACGACTTTCACTTCATCAGTGTCTCTGCAGAAATTGGAAATTACAGTATGTGATACAATTAAAATGTATATCCACAACCACTCAGAATAATCATGGCTAATTAGAAATTATGAATCATTAAAATGACATGGTTTTCTGTCAGTATGTGTGCACAGCGCATTCATGTCTTCTAACTTCCCAATTCAATCTCAGTAAATCTAAGGAGGTACATTTGTTTCAATATTTCTATTAAGCCCCTCCATTAAGTAAATTACCATTACAGCCAAAGTTTAAAGGTTATCTGGGCTAGCAAACTACTCAACATAGCTAATGCATATAATTAGCTGTGGCGAGATTCCACATTAAACTTTTCCACTGCTATACTGAGCATTTCCAAAAACAAATCATTTATGCAGGCTTATCAAGAATACTACAGTGCTCCTAATGGGATTCAAAATACTTTCTTCATAATAAATCTCTAATTTCTATTTTTGCTTATATCCATCATTAATTTTAAGGTTGAATAAAATACAAAAAATTCAGCCAAATACTTCAATTCAGTATTTATGAAAAAAAAAAGAGGTTATTCTCTGAGGAATGAATAAGTATATTAAAAAAAAAAAAGAAAAATAAGTAGAACTAAGTTGAAACTATGAAATTTTTATTTGAAAATTCAGATAGCTTTTTAACAAAAAGTTTAGAATTTAAAGGAAAAAAACTATAAGACTTGTTTCTATTCAAATAGGCTAGAATTAAGGAATATTCTCAGAGAACTTCAACTGTCCAGTTCTCATAGTAAATTCTTCATATATGAGAGAGATTTTGGTGAAGAATTCCAAATAACTATATAGGTCTTCTTTCCAATTGCCAATAGAGTCTACATGTTCAATTGTCTCTGTTAAACCAGGGTACAGGCGGCCCATGCTTGTGCAGCTCCTTTTTAAGCTAGAGCTACTGAGGCAGAGGGGATAATTAATATGAAGGAAAATGATGAACACAGACCTGTTCTCTCAGAAGAAACTGCTGATGGTTGTGAATTCACACTCCAAAGAAGAGTTTCAGATATCTCCTTCCCTGAAAGGTGACAAACATGCTCCCACTTCTAAGCAGAACATGACTCCAGAAATATCCAACTTGAGTAGAAAGAACTTGACATAAGACTACCATGTTTGAAGAAATGAGTGGGTAGTGAGATAGCATTGAGTGGAAGAAGTGTCTGATGGTAATTGGCATGTAGATGGGTTTGCTTCTATTATTGTATCTATAGATACAGATAAAAACCCATGGCTAATGCATAAAATGTTCAGCTAATGCAGGATTGATGCTGCCATCATTAATTAAGCTGTGGTCTCTCAGCTTCAGATCCACACTTCTAGTCTCTTTTTTGCGATGCTGAAATTGGGACTCTATAAACTTTCTGCTTTGCTAGCTGGAGACTTGTTAGGTTCTGCCAGCAGGGACCTCTGAAAGGAGACCGGATGGCTAGCGGGGGAAGAAAGGCCTTGCTCCTCTTTGTTTCAGCATTCTTTTCCTTTTGTTGTTACTTCAGCAGATGTTCTTCACCTTCAAGTGGCTTCCAGCACCTGTTTCTAGTTTGTATTTCCACATCCCAAGAAGGAGCCTCATCATCACTCCCCATAGAAACCAGCACTGAGCCAATACTCTTTCAGAGATCGAGGGCCCCAGCACTTCAGAGCCTCCTCCTGTCTTTCAGGTTGGAAAATCCCAAACTTTTGAGGGGAGTGAAGGGTTCTCCCAGACATACAGGAGCTAGCTGTTTCTTGTAGTTACCATTTCTGAGATACCTCAGTGTTGCCTTTGTCTTTACCATCCTTCAGTGCCCAATGAGTTAATCCTGTTAAAAAAACTAATGTCATTTTCTGACTGGTCCCCCAGTATGGAAAATAAAAACTATTTTAATACTGATGTGTGCATCTTTGCTCTGCAATTTGAGGTTCTGGCTTGGTGTCCATCATGGTGGACATAAACTCCTGATCCAGTATCCTTTCCTTTGTCAACCATCTCATCCTTTGAATCTTGTGAGGAATGAGGTGCTGCTGTCAAAGATGATATCAAATTCTTTTGACAGGAGTGGACTAGGCCCTGAGTTAAACAATCCGATCTCCCCAATCTCCTGCTACAGAGATTGGTTTAGGGTTGTGCATGAGATGCAGCTAGGCTAGTCATAGTCTTCTTCGGGACTTTGTTATTAGAAATGGGGATGTTATGGTCGTGTGAGAGACAAAAGTTGTAGAAACTAGCTTTACACTTACCCTGTCACATGGAATTTTCATCTACAGTAGAAGGAAATGAGAGCAGTAAAAAAGACAAAGACAGAGACAAAAAACAAACTTTCTCTGAATACTTAGACCTAGTGATTAGACCACTGGGGCCTACTCAGGCATTTGTGTAACTTGAAACCAAAAGTTGTCTAACTAAAGTGATGGGAATGACCAAGAAAAATGCTTTTGCTGTAATGAAAGAAAATACACAATTCAGAAAATATACAACAGAGTTTAATTTCATTTCTCTTACTTAAAAGGCATGCAAAATGTATTACCAATATTTGGGAGACTGGTGTAGTCTTTTTGCTCAAAACTGACATCAACAGAAAATACTATGTTGGTTATTTTACATGTTTTATAGGTGTATTAATTTTTTTAATGTTTATATATATATATATTTTATTTTGAGAGAGAGAGCACAAGCAGGGGAGGAGAGAGAGAGAGAGAGAGAGAGAGAATCCCCAGCAGGCTGCCAGCACAGAGCCAAATTCAGGGCTTGATCCCATGAACTGAGATATCATGATCTGAGCTGAAATCAAGAGCTGGTTGCTTAACCGACTGAGCCACCCACGCACCTCTGGGGGTACACACAGGCATAGCTTGTTTATTGTGCCTCTCAGATATTGAGTTTATAAATTGAATGTTTGTAGCAACCCTACATTGAGCAAATTTATCGGCACCATTTTTCCAACAGTATTTGCTCACTTCTTGTCTCTATGTCACGTTTTCTTAATTCTCACAATATTTCTTTTCTTATTTAAAAAAAAATTTTAATGTTTATTCATCTTTGAGAGACAGAGAGATACAGAGCATGAGTGGGGAAGGGGCAGAGAGAGGGAGACACAGAATCCGAAGCAGGCTCCAGGCTCTGAGCTGTCAGCACAGAGCCCGACGCGGGGCTCGAGCTCACGATTTGTGAGATCATGACCTGAGCCGAAGTTGGAGGCTCAACCGACCGAGCCACCTAGATGCTTCAATTCTCACAATATTTCAAACTTTTTCATTATTATTCTACTTGTTATGGTGGTCTGTCATCAGTGATTATGACTTGCTAAAAGCTCAGATGATGGTTAGCATTTTTTAGCAATAAAGTATTTTTTAATTAAGGTACATATATTGGTTTTTAGACATAATGCTATTGCACATTTAATAGACTAAGTACAGTACCACATAAATTTTATATACACTGGGGAACCAAAACATTCATTTGACTTATTTATTGTGATATTTGCTTTATTGTGGTAGTCTAGAACTGAACACCCGCAATATCTTCAAAGTATGTCTGTATACACAAAAGTAATTATAAGTCAAAATTCAACCTTGCTTAAGGACACAACTAAGAGTAAAAAACCTTGGTATCTAAGGGTAACAAATTCTGGGTTTTACATGTCTCAAATGACCCATTGCAAACCATTAAAGAATCACATCTTTTCATGTGGCAGTGTTATTCAT
This sequence comes from Leopardus geoffroyi, assembly GCF_018350155.1. NCBI lineage: Eukaryota > Metazoa > Chordata > Mammalia > Carnivora > Felidae > Leopardus > Leopardus geoffroyi. Next base: position 31,391,344 of record NC_059333.1, read on the forward strand.
GATAATAAACGAATTAGAACAGCTAAACCAAATTTTTAAAGCACCAAGCTTTAGAAGTCTCCCCAATATTTGAATTTTCACTCCACCCACTTGTATATAGGTATTTATTATCCACCACGCCTCCTAAAAGCTGAAGATCTTCTTCCTTTTGTTTGATGGAGAACACCAGAGAGACCGAGAGCAACTCAGGGTGACATGGGATTTCTCTACTGAGATGGAGATTTCTTTTCTTGGTTTCAGAATGGAAACTGCTCCAGCCATAAGAGGGGGTTCTTCAGGGTATGCATCCTAACAGATTTCCACATCATTTCAAAGGGAAAGACCTGAGAAGTTAGACCTCAGTTCTGCCTGCTCTTTTAACCACTGGAAACAGAGCATCTATCTGCCAAGTGAGTTTTCATCTCACTCTAGCAGAATCTGACTGCATCTGACAGCTGCCCCTCAGAGATCTTCAACTTAAAAGCCAGAAGGGGTTCCAGCAGCCCACACTCTTTGTGTGATGTATGGTATCCAAAAGCCCAGTCCAATTCAGTTCTGTCACGATTGTTACCAAGCCTATTTACACAAAGCTTGCAGTCCAATTGGCAGAAGTGATGACACATTTCTCAATCTTGGGTTAGAAATGTGAGGATCAGATCTCTGTTTTTCAATGAATTTTCCAGTCCCCCTTCCCCCAGCACACACATATTGGAACTCTCAGATGCTTTTTCTCTTTGAGTGTATGCTAAATGTTGCTTCTGCAATTTATTTTCTGAAAAATCTTTAACTTAACAAATATTTACATATGAAATTATGAATCTGTTTGCATCCACACAACTGTGGCAGAATCAAAGATTTGAAAGATGCAATCCTGTACTATATCTTCCAACCTGGATGCCCATGCCTTCACTCTTTTTTCCTCTCCTACAATACCCAGTGACCATAAACGAAACAAAGATGACTGTATTGAGTTGGTGTGAATGAATCTTATATTTTCAGTTTATGCCATGGTCATAAAAAATAGGATTTCTCTCTAATCTTGAAGGTACTCATGCCAATTTTCTGTTCTCTAACCGGGCCAATATGAATATATTAAGTTAGTAGCTCTTTGATTTTAATTTTCACTCTCTCTGTATTTTTCTATCATCATAGGAGAGAACTCCATCATAGCTTGAACTTACCTTCCTATCATAACAAAAAAGCATTTCTCAATGATTTTGCAATTAACTGGGTGCTTAAATTTTGGTTTGTAATCAAATAGTGTTAAGAGCTCCAACACAAAGACTTTACCGTCTATATATGCACAATCAATGAAATAGACCATATATTGCAGTTACATAAATGTTTCAAGTATTTAAAACTATATGTGAATGACCTTTACATGCATTAGGATTTTTTAATCATTGTTGTTAGGTAGATACAGCCATAATCAATCAAATTAAACTGAATAGTTCATACAAGGTGTTTATTGGTACTTTGCACATAGTGCCTACCAATTTCAATTATTAATTTTACTATTATTAATTAGTTTGTATTTAGGCTTCCTTTGAAATGATTAAAAATATAAAACCCTTACCAACAATAACAAGAATTTCTCTTCATTATAAAAATTTTATATATGAACTGTAGCTTAACTTTCATACAGCACCTTCATAGAGTTATCATAAACCTTCTCAGCATTGTACCAGGACAACTCATTCCATATAAAATACAGGAGATATATTTCAAATAATGCTTCAACTTTTATAGAATTCATTTTCCACTTTCAAAAGAAGAGTTTCTTCTAAGCATTTTGCCTTATTTTACCCATCACATTGTCTCTTTAGCTTTGCAAAATTGTCATTCTAGCATCCAAGCTTAAATATTCACTTTAATGATTAAAGAAATTTATGTTCTCTGTAAGCATAACAAAGCATCCACTTACCTAGAAGCTTTGTGCACAAAATGGTAGTGATATCATGAAATTTACTTAATATCAATGATACTTGACACACATCTCTGGGCATCATCTGATTGATACACTTTAAATACTAGAGTTAATGTGTAAAATTTTATTGAAAATAATTTCTCTCATTTGCATATTACCTCATTTTCAAATATAAAGAATGATGAGAGGGATATTTACACATTAAAAATTGAAGTCATGGGGAGCCAGGGTGGCTCAGTCGGTTAAGTGTCCGACTTCAGCTCAGGCCATGAACTTGCAGTTTGTGAGTTTAAGCCCCACATCAGGCTCTGTGCTGACAGCTCAGAGCTGGAGCCTGCTTCAGATTCTGTGTCTCCTTCTCTCTCTGTTCCTCCAATGTTTGCACTTTGACACACTCTCTCTCTCAAAAATAAAAAAAGTTTAGAAAGCAATTTAAAAAAAAAGAAGTCATATTAATTTTGCCAATGATCTTAAACATTGACCAAATCTATATGTAATGGGATAGTTATATACATTTGAATAATTAAAGGAGAGGGAATTCAGTGAGATAGCACCAATAACAATTTATATTAGATATCATGATAGTGAAAACATAAGTGGGTGTTGAATAAACTGTCCTATAAAAAATGAAAACTATACATGTGACAGCTAAAAGAAAGGTGTATAAGTTATATCAAAGATGAAAATAATTTTTATAAATTATATTCACTGGTTTACTCTGCAGTTGGAAAGACATATTAAGTTTCAAATATATACTATTTTAGAATGTCATACTTTGATATACATAATGGAATACTACTCAGCAACAAAAAATAATGAAATCTTGCCACTTGCAACAACGTGGATGGAAGTAGATTATGCTAAGTGAAATAAGTCATTCAGAGAAAGACAGATATCATATGATTTCACTCATATGTGGAATTTGAGAAACTTACCAGATGACCACAGGGGAATGGAAGGAAAAATAAGATAGAAAACAGAGAGGGACACAAATCATAAAAGACTCTTAAATACAGAGAAGAGAGGATTGATAGGGGTGGGGGTTTGGGGAGGTGGAGAAAATGGGTGATGGGCAATGAGAAGGGCACTCGTTTGGGATGAGCACTGGGTGTTGTATATAAGCAATGAATCATGGGTATCTATTCCTGAAGCCAAGACTACACTATATGTTAGCTAACTTGACAATAAAAATAAATAAATAATAAAAAAATAATAAAATGTCATACTTTGTAAGACCTGTACTTTACTTACACCATAATTTTATTTTACAACAAAAAGATATTTCATAGAATAATTGTAATTGATTTGTCTTAATAATTTTTCTCTCAGAAAATAAGAATATTCTATTAAAATCTTGTATTTCCTTTTTTTAATCTTTTATATATTCATGAGTGTACTCAAACTATGTCTGAACATGTTTTTATTTGAAAGAATTCCTGTTATACCACATTGTATTTTGGTCACATTTGATTACCACTTTCATAAACTACACGACTGAGCACTTTTCCTACTATATTATTCCAAATACAGATGAGATTCTTGGTCATCTATAGTATAATATGAATTAATTTTCCTTTATATCCTATGTAGCTGTCCTTCTTAAGCTAGGGTAGCTATTTCCTCACAAGAAAATGAATTCAGTTCAGAATTATATTGAAAAAAAATAATGCATAAAAGGAAAAATCTATTTATATAGAATGCATAATTCAGTACTTGGAAGTCACACAAATTTTTGGACACATATAAACAGATGCTTTTGCTTTTTATTTATTCAAAACTATGGAGATCAATAGGGAAAACAGAGCTATTCATCTAATTAATGGGATATTTGTGAATTCAAAATTATAATAAATTCTGGGACTTCAAATACTCTTTAGAACTTCACATATTCCATAAGAAAGAGAAAAGTTAGGGTAATTATATTTACTGTTTGCATTTTAATTATTATGCCATCATATTTATGAAAATAATCAAGAGTATGCTAGTGGAAAACCACTGTTATCTTTGTTGCAACTTGGGCTGCGTAGACATTAAAAAATATGACTCTAATAACTACAGAAACACTCTTAGAAATATTTAAGAATCTCAGAAAAATCGTTTTGAATTGCTGCTATAAACTACAACTTTTGTCTAAAGAGTAAACCAATTTAATACTAGAGGGAACAAAGAGACTGGATATAAAACTATAGTGAGTTGCCCAGAAGTGGTAAAATTTGGGAAAAATTAAATAAGCTATAAGTATTACTCAAAAAATGATGTAATTTTAATCTCTTTTTATGAATCCCCACGTTGTACAGGATGGCAGTAGATTATAATTTAGGATTAAAATAAATTAGAATTGAAGGTCTACATCTATTCCTACCCTTGGACAACTGACAGAAAATACTTCATTCTTAGAATATAAGGAGGAAGGATAAAAATGGATAAGAAATATCATTGCAAACATTTCTATATTTATAGTATAGTGTCAGTAACATTACCATAAATGCATATATTTTCATAAAATAAAATATCTGTAGATAATATAAAATAATTGTCCTTACTGAACATTTCATGTTAAAAAAATAATGAATCACCAAGCTAAAATCCCCAAATTAATAATTATGTCAATAAAAAATAAAAAACTGGTCTAGGGAAACAAATCACTTCCCACTCATGGTTGCCAATATTTTACATCTACCCATCAGTAACAATCTCAATAAAAATAATAGAATATACATAAATATATTTATCTTAAATTATTTCAAAAATCGACTATATTTTTGTAGAATCACTAGACCTGCTTTTAATGTTTATTTATTTTTAAGAGAAAGAGAGAGACAGAGCATGAGCTGGGGGGTTGCAGAGAGAAAGATGGAGACACAGAATCCTAAGCAGGCTCCAGGCTCTGGGTTGTCAGCTCAGAGCCCGATGCGGGGCTCACTCTCACAAACCATGAGATCATGACCTGAGCCGAGGTCAGACGCTTAACTGACTGAGCCACCCAGGTGCCCCACTTAGACATACTTTTAAATATAAGTTATCCCTCATGACTCTTACAGAGACAAATATTTTTCACAGTTTAACTGTTTCTACTAATATTTATATAGATACTAATAACTAAAAGGTTTTTTATTTTTCTAATTTTTTAACCCCAATCTATTGACTTCTTAATACAGATGATGAGACAGTATTGAGCTCTCATTTGTGGTCCACGTTTCATGCAAAGACATGCACAAATATGCAAACAAACATAAGAGCTTAAATCCTCCCAAGTCTATATTGTACCAAATGTATTCTATCATTTTTTTGAATAATTGAGAATGATATTATTTAATTTTTGTAAAGGTTATTTTCAGGTAACCTGTATAGTGTAACATAATATTTCCTTTATTTAATAATTTTGTAGTTGGAGTTTGTTTATAATATTTTGCTATTGGAGTTGATAACTCCATTTATGTTTTCATTTAGTTTATCCTCTTATTCATCCTCAAAATCTTTAGCAGAAGTTTAAACTCCTCTAATTTCCCTCCACATTTACGTCCCCGTTGAGCTAGTATTCCTTAAATCCTTTATTTTCTGCAATTTAAATTGGCTTCCTGGCATGTTGCATGAATGTGTTAGTGATATTGCCTTTCTCTAATTTCGTGGGAACTCCCTTCATTAATGTTTTGGGTTGGACCATCTAATTCTTGGCTCTCATGTCTTTCTTTTCCTTAGGAGAAAATCCAACTGGAGTATGTTGGAAAATAAATGAATCATTAACCCAATTTCTACATAATAGTCTGGAAGATAGTAAAGGAGGACGCCATGATGGAAGAACACATAGTGGCAGTTTAATATACTGACACTGTCCTCTTTCTTAATATAATTGATAAGAATTTGAGGATTATTTAATTATTGTTAAACTGTACACATACATGTATATATTTAGTTTACCTCTTAAATAATTCACATATTTTGCAATTTTTAAACAAAATTTGCCAAGCATTTAATCCAGACTATGTCAGAGAACCTGAAATATAGGGAATTTGGTACTCTGTATTACATGTGCTTTCTTCCAGAAATGGAGGGATACAATAGCTTCTCAAATCCTGATCATGTATCTGGCATTAGGGAAGAAAATAAAGTGGCAGGGTCCTAAATTTAGTGCTTTTGAAATGGGTTCAAGCTTATGTGATTCTCAAATTAAAATAGACTGCTACATATCTAGGATGTTATATATAAACCTACTGAAAACCACAAATCAAAAACCAATAATAGATATGCAAAAAATAAAGAGAAAGGAATTCATGTATATTACTAAAGAAAATTAGCAAACCATGAAAGAAGAGAACAAGAACAGAGGAGTACAAAAAAAACATAAAACAGGTAACAAAATAGCAAGTACATACCTATCAATAATTAAATGTAAATAAACTGTTTAAATAAAAGGCATGGGGTGATAAAATGGATAAAAAAGCAAGACACATCTATATGCTGCCTATAATAGGCTCATTTTATACCTAAAGACACATGCAGATTGAAAAGTGAAGGGATGGAAAAGCATTTATCATGTAAATTGAAGTGAAAATAAAGCTGGGGTAGCAATACTTACATCAAACAAAATAGACTTTAAAACAAAGACTAACAAGAGACAAAAAAAGAACAGCTTATAACCATAAAGGGAACAATCCAGTAGAATATATAATAATTATAAATATTTATGCACCCAACATGGATCACCAAAATACATAAAGTAGCTGTTAACAAACATAAAGGAAGTAATCAATAGTTCTACAATAATAGCAGGAGATTTTAACACCCCACTTACATCAACAGAAAGATCACTTAAAAAGAAAATCAACAAGGAAGCAGTAGCTTTGAATATAACATTGGACCAGATGGATCTAAAAGATATATTCACAACATTTCATTCTAAAATAGCAGAATATACATTCTTTTCAAGTGCACATGAATCATTCCCCAGAACAGATCACATTTTAAGCTACAAAACAAGTCTCAACAAATTTAAAAAGACTGAAGTCATGCCATGTATTGTTTCTAACCACAAAGCTATGAAACTAGAAATCAAACAGAAGAAAAAAAATCTAGAAAGAACACAAATACATAGTAGTTACATAACAAGCTACTAAAAAATGAATGGGTCAGCCAAGAAATCAAAAAGAAAATAAAAACATACATGGAGACAAATGAAAACACATGGTCCAAAATCTTTGGGATGTGGCAAAAACTGTTCTAAGAGGAAATTTTATAGCAATACAGGCCTACCTCAAGTTGCAAGAAAAATCTCGAATAAGCAACCTAACCTTATACCTAAAGGAACAAGAAAAGGAGGACAAACAAAACCCAAAGCCAGTAGAAGAAAGCAAATAATAAATACTAGAGCAGAAATAAATGAAATAGAAGCGGAAAAAGAAAAATACAACAGTTTAATGAAACCAGGATCTGGTTCTTTGAAAAGATCAAACAATTTTTAAAACTTTAGCCAGATTCATCAAAAAGAAAAAGAAAGAAAGAGAGAGAGTGTACTCAAATAAACAAACTGAAAATGAAAGAAGAGAAAATAACAACTGATGCCCAGAATTACAATGGGTAAGAGATTATGAAAAACTATATGCCAATGAATTGGACAACCTGGAAAAAAATGTATAAATTCCTAGAAACATATAACCTCTGAAAATTGAATCAAGAAAAAACAGAAAATTTGAATGGACTGATTACCAGCAATAAAGCTGAATTAATAATCAAAAAATTCCTTACAAACAAAAGTCCAGGACCAGATGGCTTCACAGGTAAATTCTACTAGACATTTAAAGGAGAGTTAATACCTATTCTTCTCAAGCTCTTTCAAAAAGTAGAAGAGGAAGGAAAGCTTTCAAATTCACTCTATGAGGCAAGCATTACTCTGATACCAAAACCAAAAAAGACATACAAAAAAAGAGAACTACAAGCCAATACCTCTGATGAGCACAGATGCAAAAATCCTTAACAAAATATTAGCAAACCAAGTCTAACAATACGTTACAAAAAATCATTCAGTATGATCCAGTGGTATTTATCCCTGGGATGCAAGAATGGTTCAATATTCACAAATCAATCAACCTGATACCTGACATCAACAAGAGAAAGGATAAAAACAGTATGATAATTTCAATAGATACAGAAAAAGATTTGAAAAATACAATATCCATTCATGATAAAAATCCTCAAAGAAGTAAAACTTTCATTATTTACAGATGGCATGGTACTATATAGAGAAGATTCTGAAGACTCCACAGAAAAGCTACTAGAACTGATAAGTGTTTGGTCACAGTATACAAAATCAAAATACAGAATTTTTTACATTTCTATACACGAATAATGAAGCAGGGGGAAGACAAACTAAGAAAATGGCACCAAACATAATAAAATGCCTATGAATAAACTTAACCAAGAAGATGAGAGACCTGTATCCTGAAAACTATAAAACATTGGTGAAAGAAATGGAAGACAACACAAACAACATGGAGAGATATTCTAAGCTCATGGATTAGAAGAATATTGTTAAAGTGTCCATCCTACCCAAAACCATCTGTAGACTTAATAAAAACCCTATCAAAATATCAACAGTATTTTTCACAAAACTAGAAGAAATAATCCTAAAATCGGTATGGAACCACAAAAGACCCCTAATAGCTAAAGCCATCTTGATAAAGAAGAACAAAGCTGAAGGCATCACTATCCCAGATTTCAAACCGTACAACAAAGCTACAATAAAACAGCATGGTTCTGGCACAAAAATAGACATATAGATCAATAGAACAGAGAGCCCCAAAATAAACTCACACTTATGTCACCAATTAATCTTTGACAAAGGAAGCAAAATACTATGAGTAAAAGATAGTCTTTTTAAAAACTGGTGTTGGTAAAACTGGACAGCTACATGCAAAAGAATGAAACCGGACTACTTTCTTACACCATATAAAGAAATAAACTCAAAATGGATTAAAGACCTAAATGTGAGACTCGAAACCATAAAAATCCTAGAAGAGAGCACAGGCAGTAACTTCTCCCACACTGGCAGCAGAAATGTTTTTCTAGATATGGCCTCTCAGGCAAGGGAAACATAAGCAAAAATAAACTATTGGGATGACATTAAAAAAAAAAGGTTTTGGGAAACAAAGGAAAAAAAATCAACAAAACTAAAAGACAATCTACTGAATGTGAGAAGATATTTGCAAATGATATATCCAATATAGGATTAGTATCCAAAATATATAAAGAACTTATACAATTCAACTTCCAATTACAAATGGATGGAAGAAATGAACAGACAGGTCTCCAAAGAAGACATACAGGTGGCCAACAGACACATGAAAAAATGCTCAACATCACTAATCACCAGGGAAATGTAAATGAAAACTACCTGAAGATACCACCTGACAATTGTCAGAATGGCTAAAAAAAGAAGAAACAAAAAAAAAAAAAAAAAACAACAAAAAAACCACATAAGAAACAGCAAGTGTAGGCAATGACGTGGAGAGAAAGGGACCCTCTTAACTGTTAGTGGGAATGTAAGTTCATGTGGAGAAATTAAAATTAGATCTACTCTGTGATCCAGTAATCACACAACTGGGTATTTACCCAAAAAGTGCAAAAACACTAATTCAAAAAAATATATATTCACCCTTATGTTGGTAGCAGCATTATTTACAATAGTTAAATTGTCAGAGCAACCCAAGTGTCCATGGATAGATGCATAGATAAAAAAGATCTGGTGTATATGTATCAATGGGTTATTATTCAGCCATAAAAAGGAATGAAATCTTGCCTTTTGCAACAACATGGTTGTATCTAGAGGGTATAATGCTAAGTGAAATAAGTCAATCAAAGACAAATACCACATGATTTCATTCATATGTGGAATTTAAGAAACAAAATGAATAAAGGAGAAAAAGACAAAAAAAAAACCTCTTAAAAATAGGAAACAAACATGATTACCAGAGGGGGTGTGGGTGAGGGGTAAGTGAACTAGGTGAAGGGGATTAAAAGTACACTTACCATGATGAGCTCTGAGTAAGAATGAATGAATGAATGAATGAATGAATATTTTAAAAAATGCCTTTCATCTTTGGCTTACAGACTTTTATGTTATTAATTAATTAAAATATGTTATTTTAATTATTGGGGGATATAAAGAGAAAGCAAAAGAAACTAAGCTAATTCTGTTTGGAATATGTAAGCCCTTAGAACATAGTTGGATTCAAGAGTTTGAATACGAACCCATACTAATATAATACAATTAAATTAATCAAACACAGCATAACATTTTATTGAAGCCATCTATTCTATGGTATTTTTTTATAGCAGCCTAAACCTAAAAAGACTAATATAACATTTTTTCCCTGAATGTGAATCATAACAGAATATTATTATGGATTTTTAAAAGTATTTCTTTATTATTGTTAATAATGTTTGATGCTGGGATTTTTTTCATTTGTAAAAATGTTAATGTATATTTCTAGCTGCAACACTTATATAAGTCAAATCTATTTACTAGTGAGTGGTAACAATTTGAATTTAGGCCCTGGATCCTCTTAATCTGTACCCCATCCCTTTATACTACTTAGATTCACATATATTGGTAACTATGTGCTTAATTATGAATTACATTAAGTTTAACAATCAACTAAAAACTGTGGCCACTCTCCAGAGCCTCTCAGTAAACCTAACAGAAGTGTTTTGGTGAGAAGTCAGACGGTGATGGTTAAATAAGTAAAATGGTGCAGGTTATAGACAAACATACATGCCAGGTTATTGAATAATAATGCTAAATAATTTCTTTTTCTCCACTCTCTTGTGGTCTCTTTTTAATCCAGAATTTTTTCTGTAGTTCTTGGGAAGATTTAATTTTACCTCTAGTACTAAGAAAAAAAAAAAAGAAGTATACTATGTCAAGATGTTATTCCCTCCTTAAAAAACAATTAATGTGGTAAGTCAAGCTTTTCTAATTATGTTTAGTATCAAGATAATTTATTTTGGTTACTCAGGAATGAAATTCAAAAATTAAAGTTGAGTGAGAATGGGAATGAAAATCATGCTTCCCTCCCCAAGCAAGCTCCCCACATCTTATTCCCACTTTCAAGTCAAAGCCAGAAAGGTAGGAGCAAGCAGAAAGGGTGTGTTAGATTCTCCAGGCTGCTGTAACAAAATATCACAAACTCTGTGGCTTAAAATGACAGGAGTTTATTTTTCTACAGTTCTAGAGACTAGAAAGGGCTGTGATCCCTCACAGGGCTCTAGGGGAAAACCAGCTTCTCAGTGGCTGCTGGCTCCAGGAGTCCCTGGGCTGAAACCACATCACTACAGTCTCTGCCTCCCTGGTTATCTTGCTTCCTTCCTTCCCTGAGTATTTCAAAGCACCTTGCCTTTCTCTTATAAGGTCTGTGTAATTGTATTTAGGTCCTACTGAGCCAATACAAGGGAATCTCCTCATCTCAAAATCCTTACTTTATTACATTTGCAAAGATCCTTTTCCAAAGAACACTTACAAGTTCCATGGATTAAGACTTAATATCTCTGGCCATTATTCAAAGGGGCTTTGTTTTGTTTTGTTTTGTTTTGTTATTTTGTAATCTTAAAAAGTGAGATCTCTCAAAGTAGGCATACACATAAGTGTTTATAGCAGTAACAACAAACTGGAAACAACAGCAATGTCCATTAAGAGAATGGATAGGGATGCCTGGGTGGCTCAGCCAGTTAAGCATCCGACTCTTAAATTCCGCTCAGGTCATGATCTAGCAGTTTGTGGGTTTGAGCCCCACATCAGGCTATGCACTGCCAGTGCTAAGCCTGCTTTGGGATTTTCTCTCCCTGTTCCTACCATGTGCTCTCTTTCTGTCTCTCTCAATAAACAAACCTTTTTGTTTGAGAGAACATTCTAGAATTATAGAAATATCCTATATTTTGATAAGGTGTGGATTAAATGGGAATATACATTTGTCAAAACTCATATAACTGTATATTTAAGATCTGTGAATTTATGATACATAATTATACATCAATTAAAAGGGGAGGAGCAAGGGCTGAACAGAGAGAAGCAGTACCCATCATCCCACTTTCACTGCAAAATAAATCTTAGGCTTTGTGCCTCTGTGGATATTCCCCACACTCCACACTCTGAAACATGTTCTCTGGCATATAATCAAAAACACAATCACCATGACAATCAAAAAATACATCTGAATTTCTCAGTCTTTACTCAACATTTCACTTGCTTGTTTTCTAATTGCTAAATCTCCAAAATATTCCAAAAAGACATATTCTATTATTTTTATTGCTGGCAGTTTATAACACTACTGGTTAGCCAGTGGATGCCTAGAGTTTATATGGTCTGTTTACAATTGATTTGAAGCAAACCATGACCTCACTCCTGCATAATACCCTGGTAAATTGAGAGTCGCCTGTGGTTGTCTCATTTCATCCTTCTCCTCATATATCCTACAGAATTTACATAAAACTCCTATAGATTTCCACTTCATAAAATTATGCTTTCATGTCTTTGTACACAAATATATACCTCCACTCCCTTCCAGGTCACCTTAATCCAATGACCCAGAATATGTCTTTCATTTTCTTTCATTTATTTTCATCATATGATTTTCAATTTGGATTTAACATGTTGTCAAGTGACCTTTATTTTTTTTTTTCCCCTGGCACTAGTTAAACCAGATTCCTTTGTGTATAGTATCATTCTACTTGCTATCACCAGAATTGTTGAGATTTTTATTTATACTAGACAAATTGTGGCCTTATTCTCTTTTTAACAAAAAACTAGATAAAAAGAGAACTACACTGTTTTGAAAAAAAAAAAGAGGAAAGACCACCAATAACAAAAGAATACTAAGAAATTTAGAGTACATTGTTTTTTTTAAAAAGGTGAATGGTGAATAAGATTCAGATAGGTACTAGGAAATAAGTCTGGAAACAGCAAGAGCATGAAAATTACTCTCTAAAATTGTGTGGAGGGTGGGAGATTAGGAGTGAATAACTGATAGAAATTTGGTTTGAATTGCTCACCATCAATGTTTTAGGGGAGGATTTGGAGACCCACCTCCCCATTAATTGCAGCAACATAAAATCTATGTGAGCTAAATTACACACTGAGGATAGTCTACAGGGATTTAGTTGGGTTAGTAAGTGTCAACTTCCTGGGACTATGAAATAAGCTGGAAATAATTTGCCAAGAAGTTTCTTGAATATGAAGTGGCTTTAATGAGATAGGTTGATGAGTAAATGAACCAGAAAATTGAGGGCTAAATTTTCCTTACATTTCAGACATATTTGCAGTGATGGTAAGGTCAAAACATTTGGATTATAATTTGAGAACCATCACCTCTTGAGGTAAAGACTATTTAACCAAGTCATTGTCAGGCACTAAAATAAAACACAAATCCCACTGACTCAACTGTAGAGCTCACATCTGAGAAAGAAAGACTGAACCATAGTGCTGCACATATTATTCAAATGCATAGATCAGCAGCAATATTCCAAGACTGAGGTGTGCAGAAAATCACGTCTACTACTAATCAAGTATGTAAATCATTTTAAGTAAAAGTGAGTGAATTTAAAGTTCTTTTTATAAAGCATCATATACATTTTTCTGAAATAGAATTATAGGGAGCACAGATATTTACAGATAATTGGAAGACTCTCTCATCACTGCCAAGATTGTGTGTTGTTAATGATTGCAGTGATCACAAATTATTATAGTGTTTTACTTTCTTGAACATATTTTTTAATGACAATATAAGCATACATCCAGAGCAACGGATTGCCCTTGTAAATGTTATTTATATACTATAATATATACACATATAATATTTATACTTGTATTTTATATATTATATATTGTAAATGTGGTATATGTACAATGTATATTTATATATTGTATATATATTATATATTGTACATGTAGTATATTTACCATATATATGCATATATACATACATATACTATACATATATGCCTAGTATATATAGTATATATATATATAGTATATACATATATATTTGCCATATATATGTATATATACATACATATACTATACATATATGCATAGTATATATAGTATATGAGAAATGAGAGATAAACCATGGACACTGACTCTTCCACCTGAAGCCACCCACTCTATTTTCCACAAAACTGTACCAAATATATGAAATAACAGTTTTCATGAGGATGTTGAAAAAAATCCAAATGATATGTTCCTTCCAAATTATTTATTTACTTATTTACTTCTGATAATGCTTGATGATTTTTCCCATCAGTCAGACATTTTATATTCATGTTTGATTACTCGTTGTACTATAATACAGAAATATAGCTTTTATTTGCAACATAAATCTGCATTTTATCATCTTCTGCTTTCCTTCCAGTCGACATTTTCAGTGTGTAAAACTAATCTCTTCACCATTTGTGTCTCTTCCACGCTCTAGCGGAGCAAAGAGTAAGATTTAGAGATTGCTCACCTAAACTCCAAGTTTACTATCAGGTAACTTTAAGAAGAACCTGTCCTCTAAAATAGAATCCTGCCTTTCCTCTGGCGCATTTGCCTTCGTTCCTGAATTTAAATTCCTACTGGAGAAGCATCAAGATGAATGTTTTCTGGGTGGAAACACAAGGATGTGAAAGGGAAGTACACATCTTATATATCAATTTTACATTTTGGAAGGTTTTATTTGGCTCTCTGCACAATTTATCTGCTGCAGAAAAGGAACAACTGAAAAAAGAATGTTTTAAATTTTTCAAAATAAAAAGTTCAGGCCGAGGTATTCTCTAATTTTGAATTTTATTTTGCAAATACAAACATTTACTCAGTCTTTCCTAATTTGTGACTTATCATGTTGACCTTATCAGAGTTCTTTTTTCATTTTTTATAGTAGAAATAATAAAAAAACAATAAAAATAATCATGGATTATTATACTAATAATAGTAATTAAAAATATAAACATATTCTTTCAAACCTTTAACCCTTATAAATTCAAATATGGCATGAGTGACATATACATTAAAATAATTTTTTCCACCAAATTGATAATTAAAAATTCATTGATATGTTGCATATTAGAGTATTTATTTTAATTTAATTCGATTTTAATTTAATTTAATTTTATTTTATTATTCTGAGAGAGAGTGCAAGCAGAGAGGGACAGAGGGGGAGAGAATTTCAAACAGACTCCACGCCTAGTTCAGAGACCCACATGGGGCTTGATCTTACAACAATGAGATCATGACCTGAGTCCAAATCAAGAGTCAGATGTTCAACCAACTGAGCCACCCAGGTGCCCTTAGAGTATTTCAATGCATTGAGTCAATATTATAGCCAAGTTTCATTAAGATGGAAGAGATTAGTATTTCAAATCTGCTCACATAAACATTTAAGTTATATTTTACTTTCAAACCATAACACTTAAGTGAGAAAAAGGGAGAGGGAGATATTGGTAGACTTGCAAAAGAAGTATCTATTACTAATACAAAGCAAATGTGTTAGGGAAGAAATTAATACTTTCCTTTGCATTAAAAATAACAATACACACCATAAAGTACATGTCTACATAGCAATAAATAAAGGCTTCCAGGTGAAAATATGTCATAGTTATCGAAACTTTCTTATTTAATTATTAATTGTTATATCAGTCTGGATGCTTTAACTGTAAATAACAGAAAGTCCAGCCAGAAATGTTTTAAAAATTATTAGCTTCTGTAACAGGAAATCCAGAAAAAGGCATTTGTCATGGATTCAAGAGTTTAATGATATCATCAGGGACTTTAGTTCTTTCCTTCCCTTTGCCCTATTCTTCACCGTGTTGGCTTCATCTTAAGGGTGGTTACCCTTGGGGTCATATAAAGGCTCTTACCAGCATGTGAGAATATGCCTCCTTACTAACATCCAATGGAAGGAAGCCTCTTCCTCACCAAGGAATGTGGTCCTTTCCCCAAGTCTGAACAGCCAGGATTTCAATAACCAGGAGAATGGCTTATGGTCATTGATTTAAACAAATCATGAACCACCATTAAAACTGAAGATGGAGTCAACTTCTCCAAAATGAAATGGCTGATTAGTTATTAAAATCTGAACAAATCTAGGTTTGGTTATGAAGAAAGTAAAGAATAGATTCAAGCTAGGCAAATAATGCTTTCTACAATTGTGAGCTTCTTTCTGCTGAGTGATCTTAAGTATATTCCTCATTATTCCCTCATCATAGCACCAGAATGAGAGCTCACACTAGTTTGGTACTTAACAGATGTTTCCTTGTCCTGCCTGATGGCAAATTTGGAGGAAGCATTCCTGCTATAGATAAGAATTAAGGAAGAACTGAGTAGTGAAGAGTAAATTTTAAAATGCTAGCTAAAATTGATTTGTTACCTTGGATTTAATAATGGCCATGCTGGTCACAATCAAAATATGTATGAGAAGCTTAGAAAAATGATGTGGTTC
Source organism: Leopardus geoffroyi (assembly GCF_018350155.1). Lineage (NCBI taxonomy): Eukaryota > Metazoa > Chordata > Mammalia > Carnivora > Felidae > Leopardus > Leopardus geoffroyi. The sequence continues at coordinate 31,407,712 of NC_059333.1, forward strand.
AGTCTCATAGAGATGCTGTGGACCATGAAACATAACCTGTGAATTCAATAATAATTTCAACATACATCAAATCCTTTCCTTACACTTGTTCACCTTCGTGATCTCATGGCTCACTTGGAGCAGCAGTTCACTGTCATTGCCCACCATCGTGGGAGAATATTGAATTGCATCTCACTAGCCTAGGAAAAGACTACAATTCAAAATTCAAAGTACGATATCTACTGAGTATGTATCATTCAGTAGATTCACTTCTGCACTGTCATAAAGTTGAAAAATCATTAAGTAAATCATGGACCATCTGTACTCCATTATCACTGTCCAGAAATGTTGGTCTTTCAATTCAGAAATGTTGGTCACTGTTTTGAAGATGGGAAGGACTACCCATACTTTTACATTAGTTTTTTTGTTTTGTTTTTATAACAAAATAATTAAAGGGGAATTGAACTGCAAGAATGTGAATCACCAAAAAATTAGTTCAATTCTCCCTATTTACCAAACAGTTTATCCCTAAATAATGAAAGCAGATGAAATTTCTGAACCACTATAAGTATTATGGTATGAATTTTGCAGAATGGGCATTGTGTCATATTAGTGGAAATTATCTAATTAGCATATACATACTCTCATAACCACATATTTTGTTTTATTCTCTTTTTCCTTTAATTTATTTATTTATTATTATATATTTTTTTTATTTTAGAGAGAGAGAGTGTGTGAGTATGGGAGAGGGACAGAGGAAAGGGGGGAGAATCTAAAGCAGGCTCCACACTCAGGGTGAAGCCAGATGCAAGGCTCGTTCCCACAACCCTGGGATCATGACCTGAGCTGAAATCAAGTGTTGGCCGCTCAACCAACTGAGCCATCCAGGTACCTCATCTTTTTCCTTTTAAATGACAACACTCAATGCTGATAACAGGGGGGAGAGAATGCACTGTAGGACAGGCACTCTCATACACAGCTACTGGAGGTGTGAGACTGTTTCTAGATTAGAGCCTTAAATTGCTTGTATCTTTTGATCCTGCACTGACACTTCTCTGAGTCCAACTTAAATAAAAAATATATATATATACAATGCAGAAAGACAAGTCTATATTTTTCTCAATGCCATTCATAAGTGTAAATTATTTGAATAATCTAAATATATAATGTCAAATATATGACTTCAAAGCTAATGATTAAATAAATTCTAGTTCATTCATGGAATAGAATAGAACCTAGCTATCAAAAATGCTATTTACAACAACATTCAGGATGGCACAGCCAGGAGAGGAAAATAACCTGAGTCTTTCATATTATTGAGCTCATAACTCACCCAAATATTAACATGTCCTGCTTGGACTTTTTGCTTTGTGAGCTAATACATTTCCTGTTTTGTATGAATCAATTTTAATTAGAATTTGTAGATACTTTCAGCCTAAATTATTTTAACTAATTTATAGACCTAATTCAATAGTGTATTAAAAGAATAGCACATTGTAACCAATGGATTTACCCAAGAAATTAAGAAGGTTTCATCATTTAAAATTATAAATATTTACTAATTCTCTAGATTAAATGAGTTATATATATATCTATCTATATATATATATATATATATATATATATATATATATATGGTTATCTAACATGTTAAGTTTGCAAATAATTATTAGAGGTTCATTTCTTAATAGAAAGTTATCATAGTAAGCTATATATAAAAGAAAATTTCCTTAATATGATGAAGATACCTACAATAAATATTAGAAATATTTTGTAACATTTTAATAGTTTCTAGTTTTCTAATAGTTTCAGGCATAATATTTGGAAGTTTGGAACAAAACAAAGATGTTTGCTATTACTTCTACTTTTCAATGTTGTTTTTTTAACACCACCACTTAATAAGTAAGAGAAATAGAGTTGCAAAAACTATTGTCTTTATGTGATGTGATTTTGAAGTTAATCAAATGAAAAATAACAGCAAGACGAATCAGGAAGTAGAGCTAGGTGTATAGATAGAATACTTAAAACAAATATAGCAAAAAAATCAATGAATTAATTCATGAAATGTGTGTGTGGTGGGTGCTGCGGTTTGTTACATCCCAATAGCAATAAAACTATAGTATAGTTTTGACCTACAGAAATATGTGTTTAAGGTCTATATAAAATGTATTTATTGCTGTTAACATATGGGTCTAAAAAAGAATCTGAGGTAAAAATGGAAAGATATGTTATGTCCTATAAAAGGAAGAACCAACAGTGTAAGATATCTTCTCTCCCCAAATTACCTTTTAAATTAATGTCTTCCCGAACTAAATCTCTGTGGGTGGAACTGATGAATCACTACCTTGTATACCTGAAACCAATATGATGCTATATGTTAACTAACTGGAATTAAAATAAACACTTAACAGAAGCTCTGTGGCGAAACTGAAACACTGATTCTAAAGTTCATCTACTACAAAGATGCAAGGAGAGTTGTTTTTTTTTTAAGTAAAAATTATGTTAAATATAAAAAGTAATAGAAGACAAATGTGTCACCATGTTAAAATTTAATAATCATGGGGTAGCAGGAGAATGGATGAGTCTCATTTTTTTTCCTTAAATTTAGATTATCTGCAATAGACAACTGCTATTTTCAATTAAAATATTATTAAATATGTCTTTTTCGAAAATAGATACAGGTTCAACGAATTAACAAAAATCATTTAGTGTAAACACAAAATAACTTTATAATGAATTGTACTGTAAAATATTGTCAAGCATTAAAATTAGGTACCATATATAGAGCACCTACTCTTTGTCAGACATGCCTTTACATTGATACCATACTCTGCTAACATTGCAATGCTCAGATTTTTTTTACATAGAAAAAATTATAGATTTGACTATTTTAGGAATTATTTCAAGTTTATAAGAAGTTATATCAAAACACTTCCACATTAATGAATAATTAGTACTTTCTTTGAAAGTGCAGCTTTACAAAACGAATTATTCAGAGTTTATTAACATATTTCTTAAACTCTACAAACATTTCATGTGTGGATAATTTGTATAAATGAAAATAAATCATGAAATTAATTCAAAATGAGGTCATATATAATGAGAAAGCTTATTCATATTATTTAAAACTCCCTCTGCTTTCTATTACAGATAAACCTTCAAATATTTTGCTCATTAAACACTTTGGACCACATTTTACTACTAAGAATTTCAAAATAACTGGTTGCATTACGTCGATATAAATAAAAATGAGATATCCCTTTTTTTCTTCTTTACCACACAAGTAATAGCCTTAAATAAATAAATAAGTGAAGAAAATCTTACTGTATGAAAATAAGAAAGAAAGACACGTATGTTTAAGGGACAAAGGTAAAAAGCACACAGTTATAAAATCTGCAGTTTTTAAAGATGTAAATTAACAGGATAAACCTAATACCAAAACTGAAATGAGCAGAGACAATGGGCTATGAACAACAGGCAAGGGGCATTGAACTGTTCAGATGATTAAGGTTTATCTATTTATTTTTTTTTTCCTAATTATATATCAATCTGACCTCAGGGTCTGGTCCAGTTCCCTTGGCCAGCTATGAGATTTGTTTTCAGATATTCCAAGGGGGCATCAGGGGTTTCTGAAAGCATCAGAGGACAATGTCAGTGTCAAGAGCCAATAGAATCTATCATAGCTGAATTATGTTGCAAGATCTAGGAAACATGATACTAACAAGAGCTGAAATAGTCACCAAGTGGGATCAGATACTCAGACTGAATAATCCCTGGATTTTACCCAAACATCCTAGGAGAAGGTGAGCATCTCCTAGGCAGAATCAGCAAACTCCTGAACAATGATTCTGAGTCAAAGTTGTGTAAGGCTAAAATCTCAAAAATATTTATCTCAAGACATGAAATTAAACAGCAGGAACATAGGTCAGAGGCCAGGAAATCCCTCGTGCTTATTATTATTTTTTTCATACCTTTGTGGATTATATATGGACCTGTGGTAAAAAAAAAAAAAAAAAAAAAAAAAAAAAAAAAAAAAAATTAAAGCCAGTGAGAACTCACACCTGTTTCAGCCACCAATCATGAGGTGCTTACCTGAGAACTATGAATAAGTCATTTGTTGTGACTATGGAGTTGTAGTGACAAAGTTTTGACTGAATACTATTGGAGGCAGCAGACATATAAAATACCTAAATTTGTTAAGTTATTCAAACATTCCGTCTTCATCCTCATTAACTCAACAAGTATTTTTCAAGCACCTATTGTGGTTCTTGGCTCTGGGAATACAACTGAGAAACAAGGAAGCAATATTCCTCCTTACAGAAAAATCTAGAGGCAGTTTGCAAAATAAGCAAGCAATTGAATTAAATAATAATATTTGTAATGACAGGAGACACGAATACTAGACTGGTAAATCTTTCTAGAAAAGTTGATAGGTGATGTAACACCTGTGATATGAATGTTGGAGACCATGAGCCAGGCAAAATGTGTTTTCGTATGTAATGGGGGTTAGAGTGGGACAAAGAGATTTGTCATCAGAGGTATTGGATGCAGACTGAAGATGACATCTAAAGTCCCAGACATAAAAGTGTGTGTGGCTTCTGAATGAATTTCTGAATGAAATTCTTCATTCTGACTGGATCTCAGTTTTATATGAGTAGATAAAACTTAATCTGACATGGAAAATAAAAGCTAGATGTAAATGGTGTACACTTCTTTTGTACACCTCAAGAGTTTGGACTTTTGAGATCACTGAGAAGCCCTGGAAAGATTTACTGTCAGGGAATGTTAAGATTCAATTCACATTCTAGAAATCACTCTGGCTGCAGCAGCCTGGATTGTCTTCAAGCAGGCAAGGCTGGAATCAGAAAGGCCAGTTTGAGGGCAGTAGTAATGTAGTAATTGTAGGAGTAATGAAGGGAATGCAGTAACATAGATGATGGTTGCAGCTCAGTCACTATCACCATGGTTAAAATTGGCTGTGGATGTGGCCAACAATAAGAAATAATTACTGTATTTTCTCCTTTCAGAGTTTAAAAGCTGGATTATTTCCCTGCTTGACCAATTATCAGCTATTTAATAGTCTTCTATCTGGTTTCCCACATTCATCTTCTCAGGCCACTCCTCCCACACTGAAAACAGAGATACATTTAAAAATGTAAAAAGGGGATTGTTTGCCCACTACCATATGGTCAATTAATCTTCAACAAAGCAGGAAAGAACACCCAACGGGAAAAAGAACAGTCTCTTCATCAAATGGTATAGGGAATACTGGACAACAACAGGCAAAAGAATGAAACTGGACCACTTTCTTATACCATAAACAACAATAAACTCAAAATGGATTAAAGACCTAAATGTGAGATCCGAAACCATAAAAATCTTAGAGAAGAACACAGTCAGTAACCTCTTTGACATTGGCCATAGCAACTTCTTTCCAGATATGTCTCCTGAGGTAAAAGAAATAAAAGCAAAAATGAACTATTGGGACTTCATCAAAATAAAATCTTCTGCACAGCACAAGAAACAAATCAACAAAACGAAAAGGCAACCTATGGAATGGGAGAAGATATTTGCAAATGACATTGAATAAAGGGTTAGTATCCAAAATATATAAAGAATTTACAAAACTCAACACCCCCCAAAAAATAATCCCATTAAAAAAGGGGCAGAAGACATGAATAGACATTTTTTTTTCAAAGAAGATATACAGATGGCCAAAACATGAAAAGATGCTGAACATTATGTATTATCAGGGAAATTAAAATCAAAACTACAATGACATATCACCCCACACCTGTCAGAATGGCTATAATTAACAACACAGGATACAACAGGTGTTGATGAAGATTCAGAGAAAGGGGAACTCTCTTACACTGTTGGTGGAAAAGCAAACTGGTGCAGCCACTCTGGAAAACAGTATGGAGGTTCCTCAAAAAGTTAAAAATAGAACTACCCTATGATTCAGCAATTGTATTGCTAGGTATTTACCCAAAGGATACAAAAATACTGACTTGAAAGGATACCTGCACTCTGATGTTTATTGGGGCATTATCAACAATACCCAAATCATGGAAAGAACCCAAATGTACATCAACTCATGAATGGAAAAAGATATTGCATGCTCATAAATTAAAAGAACCAATATTGTTAAGTTGTCCAAACAACTAAAACAAGCTACAGATTTAATTCAATTCCTATCAGAATACCAATGAAATTTTTTCACAGAACTAGAATAAATAGTACTACAATTTGTGTGGAACCACAAAAGACCCCAAATAGCCAAAACAGTCTTTACAAAGGAGAACTGGAGGTATTGCAATCCCAGATTTCAAAATATACCACAAAACTGTAGTAATCAAAACAGTAAGGCACTAGCACAAAAATAGACATAAAAATCAATGGAATGGAATAGAGAGCTCAGAAATAGACCCACACTCACTTGGTTAATTTATCTACGACAAAGGAGGCAAGAATATACAGTGAGTAAAAGTCAAAAAATGGTGCTGGAAAACTGCACTGCTATGTGCAAAAGAATGAAACTGGAGCAATTTCTTACACCATACACAAAAATAAACTTGAAATGGGTGAAACACCTAAAAATGTGAGGTCTAAAGCCATAAAACTCCTAGAAAAAAAAACATAGGCAGTAATTTCTTTGACATTGGCAGCAGAAACATTTTTCTAGATATGACTCCTCAGTCAAGGGAAACAAAAGCAAAATAAACTATTGGAACTAAACCAAATTAAAAGCTTTTGCAGTGAAGGAAACCATCAACAAATAACAAGGCAACCTACTGCATAGGAGAAGATATTGGATTTATACACACACACACACACAGACAGACACGCATGAATATATGTATATGTCTATATGCATATGCAATAATCTATTTAAAAAACAGGTATATGACCTAAATACACATTTTCCCAAAGAAGACCTACAAATGGCCTACAGACACATGAAAATATGCTCAACATCACTAATTATCAGAAAAATGCAAATCAAAACCACAAATGAGATATCACCTGAAAACTGTCAGAAAAATGTCTAGAACCCAAAATACAAGAAATAATAAGGGTTGGCCAGGATGTGGAAAAAAAAGGAACCATCGTGCATTGTTGGTGGGAATGAGAATTGATACAGCCACTATGGAAAACAATATGGAGGTTCTTCAAGAAATTAAAAAACAGAATTATGATAAGATCCAGTAATTCCACGACTGGATATTTACTCAAAGAAAATAAAACACTAACTCAAAAATATATGAACTCATGTGTTTATTGCATCATTATTTATAATAGCCAAGATATGGAAGCAACCCTAGTGTCCATTCATACATGAATGGAAAAAGAAGATATATACACGATAAAATATTACTTAGCCATAAAAAAGAATGAGATCTTGTCATTTGCAACAACATGGATGGACCTAGCAGGTATAATACTAAATGAAATAAGCAGAGAAATACAAAAATCATATGATTTCATTCTTATGTGGTATTTAGAAAACAAATGAACAACAAAAAAAGAGACTAACAAAAGAAAGATTCTTTTTTTAATTTTTTAAGTGTTTATTTATACTTGAGAGAGAGAAAGAGAGAGAGCGCGTGCGTGCGCGCATGAATGGGGGAGGGGCAGATAAAGAGGGAGATACAGAATCCGAAGCAAGCTCCTGGTTCTGAGTTGTCAGCACAGAGCCCCACAAGGGGCTTGAACTCATGAACTGTGAGATCATGACCTCAGCTGAAGTCAGATGTTTAACCGACTGAACCACCCAGGCACTCCATAAAAGAAAGATTCTTAAATGCAGAAAACAAACTGGTGGTTGCCAGAAAGAAGGATGGATGAAATAGATAAAGGAGATTAAGCAAAAATAATAGTAATAATAAAGCATAATTTCTAATTAATTAAGGTAATATTCACGAGGACAATATTATACTTCTGAACATGTATATACCTAACATTATTGCTAACATGTATGGGTGTTTATATATAGTGTAAATACACATTGTATATTTGTATAAAATGTAAATATATTATACATAATATAATTTATATGTTACACATAATATAAATATGTAATGTAAAAATATATGTACACACAGAGATATATGAACTGACATATACATAAGTCTTGAGTTAAAACACATATATGGATTGGGGCGCCTGGGTGGCTCGGTCGGTTAGGCTTCCGACTTGAGCTCAGGTCACAATCTCGCGATCTCGCGGTCCGTGGGTTCCAGCCCTGCATCGGTCTCTGAGCTGATGGCTCAGAGCCTGGAGCCTGCTTCCGATTCTGTGTCTCCCTCTCTCTATGCCCCTCCCCCGTTCATGCTCTGTCTCTGTCTCAAAAATAAATACAGGTAAAAGATAAAAATAAAAAAAAAAAAAAACAACACATATATAGAATACTCAATGTAAGAACTTACAAGCAAATAGTCTTTAAAAACAGACCTGAATATGTATAAATTACAATGTAGCCCTTCACAGAGAGTAGGTGTCCCCATGGACATGCTAGAAATCAAGTGACTGGCTAGGAATAAAGGGCATCAGTGAACCAGAGGACACCCTGCCAGGCATCATGGGGGGCAATAAACTGCAAGACAATACATTCTCTTTGTTAGAATGTTATTACTTATTTAGAATTCAAATTAATTATAAATACAAGAAAATAAGTTATACAAATTTTCAAGGAATTATATTGATTATGATTGTTGTTATTCTTATTATGTTTACTTTGAAATGAGTTGCAGAAATAACAGGGAAATTTGTATAAGCACCGTTTGGTTAGTTCCTGTTCTGAATGCTTCCTAAGGAACAACGTACAAACACGCCAAGGCATCTCAGTGTGTTCTTTAAAGGTTAGAACTGTAGCTGAAAAACAAGTACGGCAGTAAGTTGCCATTCTAAAATAACATATCTGAATGTTTCTAATAATTATTTGAATCGATTTGCAACGACATGGAATTTTTACTGGTAACGCACCTGTGTGAATGTAATCAAGTGCACAGCCTAAATCACCAAGATATATTCAACTTATTACCTGTGCCTATTAGAATACGCACATGGTTCCTGCCCATGCTTTTAAAAACACTAATGATGTATCAATAAGTAGAAGATTATGGAAGAAATTAAGATAATCATCTGAATCATCCTAGCAAAAAAAAAGTCACTTTTTTTTTTTACCTGAAGCACTAGTGGATCAATAAAATACCATTAACTTCTGTAACTTGTGATGAACTGGGAAAGCTGTGTTCAAGTTTGCCTTTGTATAGTCAATTAGGTAAATGAGGCTTTACACAAATTAATACTGTAAACAAGTGAATTGTGGCCTGCATGAGTTAAGGGCAGATAATTGTTCTCATATATTTATAAATGCAATTGGGAAAGAATAATTTTCTAGATTTAAGGAATATACTGTTATAAAAATATATTAATTATATTACTTATACAAATATTATTACATATTATAATGCATTATTAAAGGACAATTAAATTTACCAAGAAATATCTCATTCAATTGCCCTGCCTTTACTACTTTATTGTATTTGAATGTACTAGTATTCTACAGAATCTAATGAAATGTCAGTGGCTTGAAAATAAATGGTAGTCATTACTGTTCATCTTTTAATTTTCAAGGTCAGAGATTCATTGTCAAATTGGTAACCTAATAAACATAAATTAATTTCTCTAAATTTAATTAATTTAAACAATTGCTTCATGTGTAGAACTAACCAGTTCATATAAACAAAGTTGAGTTTTGCATGCCTGTGCATGAAGTTCTAAATCCTGATTTCTACCCTCACCTCCCTTTATCATCCTTCTGTTTACTCATACATCTTTCATCTATTTATGTATTTACTGATCTATCTGCATGGCTATAGCTTCCTAACTATAAATCATTTCTGTCATTAGTCCCATTTTCACTGAGGGAAAACTCTAACGAAGGTATTAAGTAACTTGATTAATGGCCCACAGCCAATATTAGGAAAGCCCAGAGTGGAGCTCAAAAATAGCCATTTTCTCAGTCACTGGACTGGGCTGCTGCTACCACATGCTCTGTGACCTAGAAGTCACAAAGCCATTCCCCGATCTGCTGGCATACTTTGCCCTCCATTCTTACTCCATTTGTTCAACACACCCAGAGGTCCATCACTTGTATCAGCCTTCTGAATTTTACAAATTCTTCCTATCTTCTTATAATAACATTCACTATGCCTTTTCCAGTTCTTCTCAATGTAAACATTTTTTGTATCATTCTCAACCTTTGGATCTATTCCCCTACTGTGTCATTTGTCACCATCTGTATTCTTTTTTTCATAAGTCCTCTCTCCGCCACTAACTTGTGAGCTCTTTGATAAGAACCAACTTGATATTTCTTTTTAAACCCACCAAAATATGTTATAGTGTGTGGAAGAATTGAAAACAAAGAATAAGTTATCAATTTTGTTCAGTTCAAAGACTAATTTTCATTATATACATATTTTTGAAGATTAAGACTTCTTGTCCTAACATTTTTTCCAAAAATGTATTTACATTTACATTGTAAATATTTTTGTTATTTAAGCAGCAATTAATACAGTATCTAGATCAAAATATGAATATCTTTAATAAAGTCTAGGATTGGCGAGCAGAGGAGGACGTTATCTGCATATACACTATGACAAAATTTTATATTGAAAATTGTTTTATCTTTCTACACGAGTCTGAGGCAAGTGGGTGTAAGTTTCTCAAAAATAAGAGCTATAAGGAACTGAAAAAATGGATAAATATAAATGCTATAACATTAAGAATATTGTTTAAAACGGGATCCTGGGTGGCTTGATTGGTTAAGCCTCTGACTTGATTTCAGCTCAGGTCATGATCTAAACTATCCTGAGACTGAGACCTACATCAGGCTCTACACTGCTTGGGAGCCTGCTTGGGATTCTCTCTCTCTCTCTCTCTCTCTCTCTCTCTCTCTCTCTCCCTCCCTCCCTCCCTCCCTCCCTCTCCCTCTCTCTCTCTCAAAATATGTAAATAAACATTTTTTTAAAAAAGAATATTGTTTAAAAAACAAGAACTTCCATGTCTATTCTCGGGAGCTGAAGCGTGGTTCTAACAAACATAGAAATGAAACCTTGTTTCTTGTTTCAGTGAGAGAAACAGAAGTAGTGACAAAGGTAAAACGATCACGACCAGTAATTATGAAAGAGGTCATACCCCAGTAAGAACAAAATATCCCAAGACTGGACCATGTAATGGGAACCTGCAGCACAGCTTGGGAGTGACAGTACAAGAAACTGATGCTCACTGGTTACAGAAGCTAGTATCAAAACCTGCTAAGGAGAATCAATCAGAAACCAAGCTTTCTGCCATGAAATGGGAGAAGGCTTGAGAAGAACTTGGAATCCTGATAATTCTGCTTGGAACAACATAGACAAAGAGTTAGATAGAGAGTATGACTGTAATTGTTACTCTTGTTGTAATCATACCCTCCTCGTGGCTCTTTTGGCTAATATAAAAGATCATGCTATGTAACATAAAATAAACATTTACAAGTAAAAGATTATGATGTCATTATTAAGTTATTAATTTTTAAAGTGTTCGTCTTTCAATTATTAAAAAACAGTTAGCTGATCTAAACCAAAAACCTGTTAAAGATCAGCAGGAGGATCATCTGTCATGCTGTGACTTCTGAGAACTTCATGCATAAACTCCCAGCCCAATGGTCCTTTGAAAACATGCCTCTCCACAGGAATGTCCCAGCACATCCACAAGGCGATGTGCTGACATTGACCAAGACCCACATCCTTTCAGCTGGGGCCTGAATTTGTTGTATCAACTCTTCTCTCAGCCCTTCTTTGCCTCCACAGATTCAATTTCACCTCCCAAACAGTCTGTCTCCTTTTCCTAGAACTCATGTCTTTGGGCAGGGAGAGTCAGAAATTTCATCTTGGATGAATATTGTGCCCAAATGCTAGTAAGCAGGTCTAAAGTGATTATAAAGGTCTCGAAGTGTATGTATCAATCTTTAGATGAGCAGATTCATTTCCTACTGCACACTAGCATCCAGCCTTCTCCTGTGTACCTGTTTGGTTAATTATTTCTCCCTGTTACACTATAAATTCCACAAAGCAACCCTGCAGCATTTTCTTTGTGAAATAAATCATTATCTTTTGTCAGAGGAGTGCATAATTGCAACAAAATAACAGTTCAAAACTGCTTACAATTGGCTTTTTACATTTGACGTCTGCAGGAGAGAATAATTGCCTAAGAACAATGTATAACCTTGATTTAAATGACTTATTATGTGCACTTTGTATATATGCAGTGAACATAATCGTCACTCAAAACAGTTTCCCCTGCTGACAAATGGATTTGTTTAGGTTGAAAACAGTATACATTTATAATTCCCTTGTCCGTTTTATAACTTTGTGCATCTTACACTCACTCCCTTTTCACCTCATTGCCCCACTTTTTCATTCAAGAGATCGTTTTTCATCTATCTTACCTTTTTACATAAAATTTGGCGCAACTCTGAGGAAAATAAAACAGTAAGTCATACAAACAGGACAGATAAAATGAAGGTAATAATAGTATTCATGTTATTTCCCTCCCTTTAAATGTACATGCCATTGGTGCTACAGTGACAGTTATGCAGAAGTGTAGGCAACACCACACTGTCACCAAATATCACTTAATGTCCTGTAGACCATCAGATAACATATTCCAATTAAGAGAACTCCAGTTTGCCTCTTTTTCTTTCATAACAGGTAATGATAATTCTCTGAATGTTTGCAGGGTATTTGGGGGAGTTACAAGTAATCTGGAGTAGATTCCTCATAGATTTTCAAGTCTCCCATCTTAAATATTGTCAAATTACTGCTCATGATGAATTGGAAACCAAACAGAGTATTGTGAGAGGAATGTCTTACGCCTCTTGAATGAGAGCACCATGAAACAGGAAAAGGAAATGCCACTAACAGAGAGGACAGACCAAAAGACAAAATATTTGAGAATGGCAATCATGCTTTTTGATATAACTAGCTGCCTCTCTTTCAGTAAAATGCAGACTCCAACCATCATTAAGTTGTATTTAAAGCTTTGCAGATGGTGGTCAATATTAATAGATGCTTACTTGTGTCAAGCTGTTGGAAAGTCCAAAGTAAAAATTGCTCAATGATGGGATATAAGTAGAGAGGAAGGTTCCAAACAGTTTGAAAAGTTTGACATATGGAGAAAACAAGCCAAAGAACTAAGGATCAGAAATAGAGGGCAAAAGCAGCTGGTCCACAGGCAGTGCATCTGGGCCTTTTTTTAGAAAAGACATACTGATATTAATATCAGCTGAGCCTTCTAGCAATGGAGGAAGTGCCTGTGCCTAATCAGAGTATCTCTGCCAGATCAGAGGTTTTGAAACAGGACTCAGTGAATGCCCAGCTATCTCCACACAGTTCTACAAGGTCTGTATGAGAGGTTTTTAAGAAATATGTTACTTTAGGCAAACAGATAAGACAAGCATGTCCTGGGTAATTTAATCATTTTATCATGAAATGAAGTGCAGTGAGGTACTTCAAAGCTGGCATTTCAATGTCATTGGATACAACTGGATCCATATGTCCACTCATCATTCATTGATTCCATCATATATATAAATAGAAACAGAAATATATATATATATATATATATATATCACATAAATATATGTATTTGTATATACATGCACACACTCATAGTCTCCGCCATATGACAGATACTCATTGAAGACTGAGTATACAGGAGTCACAGACAAAATTCTTGTTACTCTTCTATATCCCATAATACATGGGATAGAACAAATCCTTTCCAGAGAACTAAACAGTGTGGTGTGATAATACAGCATGGCTGAGTACTGACTCCAGAGAAGGAGCTCTGCAAACCCTTCTATTAGATGTTATTTAAAGTGAAACCTACATAATGAAAAAAGATAACACCAAGAAATAAGAGTTAAGAGAAACCCAGGCCAACGAGTTAGCATGAAGACCATCAACACCAACAGAGAGGAATCAAGAAAGAACGTTGTGGCTACCTTGGTGACAGTGCTCAATATTTAGTAGATGGACCGGGACCAGACCATTCTGGGCTCTGTGGTCCAGGACAGAATTTCTGAATCCTCCAAATTGCAATGAAAAGGAATCCACATTTTAAGTTCCCATATTGCTATTCAACAGATAGTCCTGACTCTTAAGTGGATACTGGATTATGGAGAAGTTAAAAAAGATTTAGTTAGGGAGCTTGCAGGAATCCATTCAAGATAGAAGTATAGCTTATACTATGATGCCAATAGACATGGAAAGAAGTAGATGCATTCATTTGGTGAATGTGGAAGATGAGAAGACAAAACAGTAAGGAAGAGCAAGGAGTCCCTGGTAATTCTCAGATCACATGGATAAACAAGGTCCTATTTTCCTTTTTTAAAGTTTATTTATGTATTTTGAGAGAGACAGAGACAGAGAAAGAATCCCAAGTAGGCTCTGCACTGTCAGCATGAAGCCTGACTCAGGGCTCAAACCCAGAAACTGAGAGATCATGACCTGAGCTGAAATCAAGAGTCAGACGCTTAACTGAGCCATGCAGGTGCCCCAGACGATGTCCTATTTTCTGACTCAGAGTTAAGCAGTTTGGTGGAATAAGGGGTACTGAGGATAAAGAGCTCATGTTTGGACAGTTAAATTTTGAAATGCTTATTGGTCATCTAAGTGGAAAATTCGAGTAGGCAAGGAAAAAAGGGTCTGAAGTTTCAGGGAGAAGATTCAGGTCAAATCAATGACAGAAGAAACATGATAATTCTATGGATGTTTCAGAATTGTTGAAAGGACAGATTCTCTTAGAAAAGTAAATGATCCACTTTATGATCTTAGTGTTGATGTCCAATATGAAGTGAAGTGTACAGTGTCATCCTTTCAAATAGCTTACTCAGAGTAAAACATAAAAAGCCCCAAATCGAAAAGACCACACTAGAATAATTTCTTGTTCAATTTTATAACTTGCACATCTTTGCATTTATAATCTAAATGTTATAAAATACAATAAACATTTTTTTCTTCAAGATAATTCCAGTCAATACTTTTTAAAATAATGCATTTTGACATTTTAGGACCCATTTATACAGACTCACTTTAATTGTCAAATCACACTTCCAAATTTATTAGTATAACTGGAAACTTCTGTACCATAACTTATTTACATATCCCCCTCTTGTGGAAATATATCTTTATTTTCCAAATTTGGCTATTTTGACAGGATGTGGTGGATGTTTCGACATTTAAATAAATGACCAACTTTGGGTAAAAGGCTACCAGAAAGACTGACCTCCTTTTATTAAATTCTTTTTGTTCTATGATTGTTTTATATCAAAATATCATTCATCTCCCCACTCTCCTCCCCTTTCTACAAAAAAATGGACTTAATAACCTTTGCCAGCTACTTCACAGTTAAACTGTTTTTTTGCAACTTATAAATGGATTGGACTTATAGTGATCTTATTTAAATAAACTCTTTGTACTTTTTTCTTTTTCAATATAAAATATGGTTTCAGTTATTAGCTCTTAAATAAAAATGTTTGAAATGTGATTTACTTTTAAGAGTTGAATGCTTTGAGCAAGGGGCGCCTGGGTGGCGCAGTCGGTTAAGCGTCCGACTTCAGCCAGGTCACGATCTCGCGGTCCGTGAGTTCGAGCCCCGCGTCGGGCTCTGGGCTGATGGCTCAGAGCCTGGAGCCTGTTTCCGATTCTGTGTCTCCCTCTCTCTCTGCCCCTCCCCTGCTCATGCTCTGTCTCTCTCTGTCTCAAAAATAAATAAAAACATTAAAAAATTAAATAAAAGGGGCGCCTGGGTGGCGCAGTCGGTTAAGCGTCCGACTTCAGCCAGGTCACGATCTCGCGGTCCGGGAGTTTGAGCCCCGCGTCAGGCTCTGGGCTGACGGCTCAGAGCCTGGAGCCTGTTTCTGATTCTGTGTCTCCCTCTCTCTCTGCCCCTCCCCCGCTCATGCTTTGTCTCTCTCTGTCCCCCCAAAAAAATAAACGTTGAAAAAAAAAATGAATTCTTTGAACAAGTCACAATGCAGTATGTTCTTGCTCATAGAATACAGGGAAAAATGAAAGACTTTTTTGCTACTATTTTTAAAGTGTGATTTTAAAAAATCAAAGGTACAGATGAGTCTGGGAAAACAAATATTTTAAGATGAAAAAAAAGGACATTATTTATGGATTTTCTCTGATGATGCTAAAAATAATTTAATGATAGTTTCCAGCATGAAAAAATCCCTTTTATTAAATTACACGTTTCTTTGATTAATATTAAGCCACGGTTTTCTAACCTGTTTTTGCCAATCACCTGCCAGCCTCACTCAGCATGTCTTCTTGGCAGTAGGTTGTTCTGTGAGCTGGTGGAGGATGTCGCCCTCTGCCCTTACCATTGCCCTGTCACTCCGTCTCCACAGAGAATCCAAAATGACTTTTATATGCATTACATCTCCTTATTCTTCTGCTTTAAATTTTCCAGTTTTTTATTTTCATTTTTTTTAACATAAAATCCAACTCTTTCACAAGACCTATAAGGTCTTACACATGTTGTCACTGCTTCCTTCCCAATCCCATCTTCCACCAGGCTTCTCCTATTTATGCTAAAGCTCTGGGTACACTGGCCTTCTTTCTGTTCATTGAAAATAAATAGACCAGCTTATGCCTTGAACTTGCTTTCCCTTCTGCTTAAAACACTTGACTTCTTATTATTTAAGTTTCCATTTAACTGCCCTCTCTTCAGAGACATGGTCCCTGACCACCATATCCAAAGTAAACCCAATAACTTCCATTGCTTTTAAAATCCCATCTTTCTTTATTCCCAGTTTTGCTTCATACTCATCACTACCTAAAATTATTTTGTTTAAAATTTTATATTTCTACTTGAAATAATTATTTATTGGCTTGTGCATTGTCAAAGCATACTTTTATGTGACTGGAGCCCAAAACAATGCATGTCACACAGAGAGAGTCAGGAAATATTGATTGTTGACGGATAGCTTCAGGGCCATTAAAAATTTTTAAACCTAGTAAATGTAGTAAAATTAGCTTCCATAACCTTTATCTCACAAAGGCTAATAAATTCACACATGACACTCTTTTTCAAAACTGCCATTAAATTGCTTATTTATTGCTATTTTGACTTATTGCTATGAGGTAGATGACATTTTCTGATCACCTAGTTATTAAGAAAATTGTGGAATAATTATAGGAAAGGAGAAGAGTACTAGCATGTATCTAAAAATCTATTATATTCTGGAATTTTGAGAAGTTTATTAGACATAGTTCACTAACTAGAGGTAACTACTCTACAAGCTGCACATAACTCCTCCTGGCTTCCATCCTTTAGGATCCCTTGGGATGGTTTGGCATGTGGTCAATGCCTTGAGCCTCTTCCTCCAAAAGGAGGCACAGAGCACTAGAGAACTTGGCTTGGGAATGAAGCATCTCTCTGAGGTAAACATTATTTCCTTCTACAGATGAAGAAATCAAGGTTCAGAGGAACCAATAACTCCTCTAAGTTTCAAGAATGTGATTATGAGAATTCAACTCTCTTCAAACACTCTTTCCTCTCTGTGTTCCCTGTGTCAGGTCTTGCTATCTCCTGAAACACCTTCTTGGGTTTTTTTCTGGAATGTTCTACGGACAAATCCAAACCAACATGGCTAAAAATGAATTCATCTTCAGTATTCCTCTTCATATTTTCTGTGTTAGAAAATGGAATTTATTTACCTAGTGAATTATTCATCTAAATGTGCAACAGCTGTTGAATTCTATGCATCCATATTCTTAAATATCCCCGGTTTTGGAACAATTTTGCTTGGGTGCAGCCTTCATCCCCTTTATCCCTCTCATAATTTCATCTTTATTTCCAGGTTCCAACACAGAATCAGAACTGTTTCATCACTCCAAATTCTTATGACCAAAAAATGACCAAAAATGATCTTGCTAAGGGAAATGTTAATGTTCATGTTTCCTCCTTAAAATACTACTAAGGCTTTCCAGCTATCTCTAGAGTAAATTCCAAATACCTTGGCTTAATTTTTTTTAAGTTTATTTATTTATTTTGACAGGGGCAAAGACAGCCCATTGGGGAGGGGCAGAGCAAGAGGGAGAGAGAGAATCCCAAGCAGACAACACTGTTGGCATGGAGCTGGACACAGGGCTCAAACCCACAAAACCATGAGATTATGACCTGAGCCTAAACCAAGAGTTGCACACCCAACTGACTGAGCCACCCAGGTGCCCCACTGGCTTAATTTTTTTTTTAAGTCCTTCATATTTAGGGATCTATCTTCTGCTTTAGTACCACACCACCACCTTTGCCTCCAGGCACGTTGCATCACTTGAGGTTCCTAATACATTTAATACCATTCCAAGTCTCCATTTTTCACACTTGTTGCCAAGTGTGAAAAATATCCCATCTTCCCAACCAAGTTCTACTCTTCTTTCAGTTCCCAACTCAAATGTCTCGTCTTCTGGAAATGTGCCCCTAGACCTTTATATTTGAATTAGAGATCTCTTTTCTGTTCCTCTTCACCTTTGGGCACCTATTTCTCAGCATTTACATACTGCACTAAAATAAAATAGTTGACTAAACTACAAACTCTTGGGTGCAGTGAGTGGTTCTCTTTCAGTTGAGTATCCCAGGATCCCAGGTACTTAAGACAATGGCTAGTATAGGGGCTCTTAACACATGTTGTTTGAAGACATAAAAAAAAAAATGTCAATGAAAAAAATGTACTTTTCCCTGATTCACAATTTAGCCTGGTATCAGCCTTAGTAGGTATCTAGGAAAAGTAAAGCCCTTGAGGAGACAATCACTCTATTTCTACTAAATTCAGCTATCTTTGCACTTACTTCCAGATCTAAAGTCAATTGGTCTATGTACGGCTTCATGTTAGTTCCTGCCACGTTCTTCCTCAGAAATGAATGTTCCTAAGCTTCATTTCTGCATCATCACAGAACCCCAGGAAAGTCTGAAGGCATAATGAGGTTACCTAGTCCAACTTCAAAGAAGCCCAAATCATCTGTTTTGATAGGTGTAGTATTAAATGATAATTTATTACCCATCTGTAATTCTGCTGTGACAAATTTTATGGAAGCAATGAAATTTTAGTAATCCAAGGCAGCTCCACTATGATCTCTGCTATTGAACATGTTTTCTTGGCGATAAGAAACCCAGGGAGAAGAGATTAAGACTATTATTTCAATGAAACTCAGGGGGAGGGGTGCTCAGATTTATATGATAATAAATTGAAAGTAAAAAAAAAAAGAGTATATAAAATTGGTTGTTATAAAACAGAACTACAGTGAAAGATTTGCTAATGGTTTTATGATTGAGATTTTATATTGAGGGCTTTCTTTTCAGTTAGAGATTGTTATAATCAAAGGAAATAAAAGTGTTGCTATTCATGCAGGAGGAGAAAAAGCAAACAACACATTCATATAATTGAACTAATTGAAAGTTCTTAGGAAAGGGTAAGGGGAGCAAAGTTTGTAATCTCTTAATGTGTTTCTTTCTTCAGTTCAAGACCCAGAGAGATAAATATGATAATTTTAGCCAATTACATAAACATATCCTAAACTTTCTTCACCTTTACTATTCTTCTTTGTTATTCTTCACTCACCAAATTTTCCTTCTCTTTAAATCCCATATGAAAACCATTAACTGGCATTATTAATATAATTTAGCAATATCTTTTATTATAGTGAATACTGAGTTAGAAGTAAAGATTATCCACAGCACATTAAAAAAGGGCATGATGAGATGAGTTCCATAATTAAAGGGCTTCAAAAAAACAGTAAAAATATTTTCATTTTGATTGTAAAATACTAGCTCAATTCCATAGCCTTATATGCCCTAGAACTTATACTTGAATAAGGTGGAAAATAGGAGTAATTTTGAAAGTCAGTATTAAAAAAATCCAATTACCTAATTTTCTAATAATCTTCCAATTTTATTCCCATTGTGAAAGCACAAACTCACATCACCTTTTATCTATGCAACTGCAATGTAGTATCTCACATCCAGTGCAAAAATATATATCATGTTAAAAATGTCTTTTGCCATAGCAATATTTTCTCATTTAGTTATCTCCTTAGCTCAATGACTGATACTGAATAGCAACTTTGGGAAGACCCAAAGAAAAGTGAGCTCGCAAATGCATACCTTAGTCCTGATTCTGGGATGTTTTCCCCCTCAAATCACATCTGATCATTTTACTTTATTGATGGTTTTAGACAACTTCTTCCATATGGAGAAATCTTAGGTGGATTTGGGCTTCTTATATCTCGAAAACAAAGTTATCACTTTCATTCATTCCTTTCTTTCACACAGTCCAGCATCAATACATGAATTTGTTATCAAAATAATATAAATCCTAAATAGTCCTCTGATTAAAGGAGAAATGAATGATTACTAATTAGCCATCTTATGATGAAATGTAAAAGGGTAGAGGATGGTATAGCAGAGGTGAGGGGGGAGTTACTCGGGATAAATTTTACTAAGGGCCCTACATCTTTTGCTGGGTCACCAATTTCACTTACCTCAATTACGTGTCTGTTTTAAGCCTCGTCGATATTGCCATTTTTGTGTAACAGATACTAAAAATATCTTTGACTTTATTATGGGAGAGATTTCTTTGCTGTCCCTACTGAGCTACATTCCAAAAGGAAAAACAGGAATCAGTGACTAAATAGTATAGAAGAAATAGCAATATTGTTCATATTTCTTTTTTGGCTCTTCACTTATTTATCAAGAAACCAGTGAGAAATGATGTCAGATGTTTCTGTGACAATATGCCTTTACACGCCAAACACCTGAACATACACTGGTGTCTCAGAAAAAAACTTTCCAGGAATGTCTGGTCATGCCGAGAGACTATTTAGTTGCTCTTGCTTTTCTCATTAAAACTTTCAAGGTGAATGAATACGTGCTCCTAAAATATCACCATTTTAAATCCTGCTTGTTTGGAACATTTCACAGTCAGCCCATTGATACCATCTTAACGGATACACAGCTGGAACTTTTCCCATATGAGTCTAATGACTTTTTCCTTTAATACTCTACCTCCTTCAGTTCCGCCTTTCTAGACAGCACAACATACTGAGTGTTGATTTATACCAGGATACAGGCTGTTCTTGCCTTTTCTTTGTCCAGATTGTATGAAGGTCACAGTGAACAACAACTTCTCTCATGTACTTGTGCAATATTACAGAAGCCCAGGGCTTCTCTCAGCCTCAGGTTATTATTTGGAGATTTGAATCCTGACTTTCTTAGCCGCTTGATTTATTTTTCGCCTTCCCCTAAATTAAAAATACTACTGGTGCCTATATATTTCACCGGGTGTTTTCATCAAGTTTTCAAGTTTTATTTGCTTTATCACATTGCCTCTCCCATGCTATCAAAAGGAATGTAAATTTCAGTGAGTTTCTTATCATAGCAAATAAATACCATCTTTATATTAAACATAGTTTCAGTTCTCCATCCATCAGTTTCCTGCTGCCCTTCTCTTTAAGAAACTTGGAAGTTCAGGACTGAAAGGGAACTAAAACTCACCAACCTCAGGGCCCATTTAATGCTTGAACATCTGGAGTTCTGCTCAAACATGTCCTATTTTGCAAAACTAAATTCCTCACTGAGCAACATATTCCATTTCCAAAGGCTCTTATTGTTAACAAGGCCCAGGCTTTTATCAAAATTTACACTGTTGCATTCATCCACTGTTTTGTTTTTGTTTTTGTTTTGTACATTTTGAGCGATATAGAACTTTCTCAATTCTTTCCCCAGGACACCTGTTGAAGACGTTTCCTGTACTTCCTTCTTCTACCTGCTCCAAACACTTCCTCACCTTCACCACAAGATCATCAAGCTATCCTCCCAGGGGTGCAAACTTCTCCTTTTAATTTGCTCTAGGTTGTCAGCCTTCCCAGCACACAAAATCAGCAAATGGTGTGGCTACATGAAGAGTAGAAGAGGATCATATCGTTTCTTTCATCCTATGTATTATACCACCTTCAGTGAAAATTAAGCTTAAAATTACTTTTTTTAATAACAAAACTATGTTTTTTATAACATAGCATGTTATAATTTCTTGGCAATTATAATCACTACAGTCAAATTGCATAACCTCTGTCTTATAGAATCTGAGTAGGGTTTTGTACCCAAACGAGAGCATTACATTTATTTTTATTACTTTTCACTCGTTAGGTTTGACCTGATCTTTCCCAGAGACTCACACCAAAGTATGCAATCAAGGCAGAGTGGGAGTCTGGAAAAGACAACTAACTTAAGTTATGGTACACATTGAGAGGCCTTATAAAAATAAGCAAGTTGTGAAGAAACTTTTCAATAGACAATCTGAGAAAGGGAGGAAATGAAAGGAGGAAGAAAATTCTTCCTGAGACTTTAGAGTAGAAAATGTGTGTTCCTTTGCATATAGCAGAAAATAGATCAATGTGAGGTGCTACAATTTATTTAACTATGTGTTAATTATTGTATACATCTAACAAAAACTTACATCTTGGCCCTCACAATAAAGACATATTTATCAGTCATCAGCCCAATTTTCAAATATAAAATCAAAATATTTAGCCACAGAATTTGTTATTTCTTTTTTTTTTTTTTAATTTTTTTTTCAACGTTTATTTATTTTTGGGACAGAGAGAGACAGAGCATGAACGGGGGAGGGGCAGAGAGAGAGGGAGACACAGAATCGGAAACAGGCTCCAGGCTCTGAGCCATCAGCCCAGAGCCTGACGCGGGGCTCGAACTCCCGGACCGCGAGATCATGACCTGGCTGAAGTCGGACGCTTAACTGACTGCGCCACCCAGGCGCCCCAGAATTTGTTATTTCTATCTACTGAGCAAAAGATATCCCAGGGAAGGCAGGTTACATAACTTATGTGGCATTTAGATAACACTGTCCATATGCAATATAGGTCTTTATGTACACTTAGTAACAATAAAGCAAAATAGTATGACAATTGTGTAAATAAAGGAAAGCAAGTATTCTATTTGTGTGAGAAGTAGGACAAGGTGGGCATGGGTCCAATTATTTTTCTGAAAAAAAAAAAAAAAAAAAAACAGGAATTTTTATTTAAAAGCCATTTCTCGAGCAACATACCACAGAATATACCAGGCATTGTTCTACTCCCCAGGCAAACAGAATAGACAGTTACTTCTCAGAGGAGAGACACAGAAAAATACCACAGAATATACCAGGCATTGTTCCACTCCCCAGGCAAACAGAATAGATAGTGACTTCTCAGAGGAGAGACACAGAAAAATCAGTTAACTGGCATTGAAAGTTAGAGGAAGAAAATAAATCAGGGAATTTGGACCAAGAAAGCCAGGTAGACAGGATGTTCAGTTATTAAACAGGGTCATAAAGCAGGAGAGAGAAGAAATATTTGGGTACTATTTGAAAGATGTGATAGAGCAAATCAAGCAAATATTGGAAGAATAGTATTCCAAGGATAACGAGAAGCCAATACAAAGGCTAGAATGTTCCTGGGCTTTTCCTGGAACTTCAAGAAAGCAATTGTGCATAGAACATGATGAACAAGAAACACAATAAAGAGATGTCAGAAACACGATGATGGCCCCAATCATAGGGCTTTGTAGCTCTTTGAAAGGACTTTGGCTTCCACTTTGAGTGAAGTGAGAAGACACTGAAGGCTTCTTACAGAAGTCATATAATTTAACTTGCATTTTAAAGAAGTTACTCTAGCTTCTCTCTTGAGCTTAGATTGTAGGGGGTGGGGGCAACATGAGAATAGAACCAGCAAGAACAATAAGAATGAGATTGCAAAAATCTATATGAGTGTAGTGGCATCCTAAAACAAGGTTAGAGCAATAGAACTTGGGAGGAGTTGATAAAATTCTGAAGCTATGTAGAAAGCAAAACATATATTAATACAAATTACATTGGAATGCTTTTCAGAAAGAGAATAAAACCCATGCAGGTCTTTACTCCCTTAATCTTATTCCAGGTTAAATCCAAAGAAATCAGTATATGAAATAGTAAGAATTCCAAAAAATATTATAGTCAGATATTCAGCTGTAATTTTCGGACTGATCAAACTAAGAGAAAATAGTTTGTCTCTATTCTTGTCATATGCATTATTTATAATATGCTAAATATGACCCTGGTGTTATAATTGTGTGATGGGTTAAACTAAACCAACCCCCAAATCTCAAGTAACATAAAAAAAAAAGAGAGAGAGAGAGAGAGAGTAACTTAACACTTATTAAATTGCATACATGATTCTTACACGTAAAATTTCAGTCTTGTTCTTCCAGGGGAATCGTAAGGCTCAAAAACAAGCCCTGCCTTTTTTTTTTTTTTTCTTTTCCTCTTGTTTTTGGTGTAATCAAACATGTCTATGGGAAGTAGGGACACACTATTGCTTTTTGCTAACATGCTGACTGACATAAGATTTATAGACTAAAATTAAGAAAAAAGAAAGAAGAGGTAAATTGAAAACAATGAAATCAAGTTCTGTTTTCCTGGTTGTTATAAACATATAGCCTCTGGTCAGCAACCTTCTCCAATGGCTCCCCAATGATCCTCTGCTATTTGGTAGCATGCACAATCTTGTGTAATCCCCTCACCTTGAGTGTGAGCTGGCCCTATTGACCTGCTATGATAAATGGAATATGGTAAAAGTGATGGAATGTTACTTCTGTGATTAGGTTACAAAAGCCTGTGGCTTCCATTTTGTTAGCATCCTTTCGTGACTTTCTCATCCTCTTGCTACCTGCCGCTATGGTGTAAGAAGCTATATGGCAGTGCCCATATCAGAAGAACCAAAGTAGGCATCTAGGCAACAGCTCACGAAAAACTGAGTCCTCAGACCAACAGCCATGAAAGAATAACCATGAATCCTCCAATGACTGTTGACGAAGATCTTTCAAAGAAAAGACTTGAGATGACTATATCCTTCTGATATTTCCAGAACCAGAGGACGCAGCTAAAAAGCATGTGTGAAATAACAATGAGAAAATGAATGTGTATGTTTTCAGATGCTAAGTTTTAAGCTGCTGTCATGCAATGATAGACAACAAACACACACTTATTTTAGTTCATGAACATATTTAGAACTGTCAACACTATAGTGAACAAGCATTTTTAAGTAGATTGCCTGTTAATTTAGTGGTCTGCTAATTCCTACTTAATCCCTGGTCTTAGATGTCATTCTTAAGAGATAACGGTCAACTATAAAGCAGCAAAAATAGGCTTTTGAGAATAATAAACCCAAGTACATCAAGTTGAGGTAATGGTTCAGCCCTAATGAGAACATACTCAATAGCTGAAATGTAAGTCACTGCTTTCCATTTTACTTATCACTTGTAACTATGTCAAGTATGGTAGCATGTATTAGTTTATTATGATTCTGCACTATTAACATGATTCACAATCTCAAGTTTCATTAAAGTCCGAGAAGTATGTTTTACCCACTTGAATTTGAAGGATGGAAAGAAGTTTTTCTGTTTGGTATTCCTTTTATGTCCCCCCCCACCCCTATTTTCAATGTCAATTGTGAAAATTTAATTGGTCATTTGCTTAAATTCGCTTGAAGAGTTATCATTCTAAGAGGCTATAACTTTGTTTATGGCAGCCAAAATGTTTTTCTGTATTATATCTCAAAGTTAGCCAAGGAATATATCATAAGGGAAATTTTATATAAGCACTGAGTAAACATATTAATAACATACCCTATGAGAAGCCTGGCCTATCCCTAATTATACCCAATGGCAGGATTATAACAATGAATTTCTCCAAAGGATTTGCTTTCTATACTCAATGAAATATTCTTGATTTTTATAGAATTCTCTCAAACAGTAAGTTTTTATGTTAGTTTAAAATAGAATGCTATTCTCAATGCAACTAGCCAGCACCCATTAACAGTGGAAAATGGGATAACTAACTAGTTACTTCCCATGCTTGTTTTTCAAAGTCTTTCATAAAACATTCATTAAGCTGAGCTCCATTCTTCAACATTAGCCCTCCTAGCTACAATTCTCAAATGTAGAAGTCTTTATGCTACAGATCCTAGATTATTTAGAAAGCTGCTAAGGCCAGTTGTTAGCAATGTGATCTTAGGGGAGTTAACTGATACCTCTGAACTTTAATTTTCTTATCTTTGAAAAGGGGGTCATAAACTATAGCACATATGGTTTAATTTTTTTCATAATCATGCCAGATAAGAAAAATAAGATTTAAACTCAAATTTTAACTTAAAATCATGAAAGTATTAGTGTTACATAGTATGTTACACTATAGTGTAGTAGGAAAGGAGATGTGAATATTTTCTCTCTATTGAACTTATATGTCCTTCATTTGAAAAATAAAAATTGAAAAGGGATGATTGTAATCAGTTTTCATTCGAGTCAGTAGTAAAACAATGATTATAAAATGTATATTCTGCTAATGTGTTATTAGAACACAACGTAGAAATAAAACTAGTAACATCAAGGAATCTGTAAGTTCATGGCCCCTACAAATGAAAAGCTAACAGCGAGTGGTCCAAATAAGTTGAAATAAAATAGCATCTTGTGTTCCTTGTATTTGTGCTTTTACATTCAATCTCAAAAGAAATCACTTGAACTAGAAATATTTGCAGTTTTCTCATGGAGCTCACTAAACCCTTAGCTCTGGGTTTGCTCTTGTCATACACCCTAGGGAGAAGTTTTCTCTGCATTTTATTACCCTTTCACTAGAGATAAAAAGACCAGGCAAGCATATTCAAAACACAGTTTTTCTTGAGTGAATAGGGAAGAGAGACCTCTGAGATTCTCGTATTCTGCTTTTTAAACCACCAAGAATAGGTATACATGATTAAAGATTGAATTTGCTTAAGAATAGTAGCTAAGCAAAAATGACTTCAATATGAATGAATCAAGGGTCAGTTCTGGCACCGTAGGCTCATTGGAAATATTAAGCCTGTCATTTGCTGTAGATAGTTCATACAAACCAGGGCCTTCCAGACACCCACTTACTCTTCTTAGTAATATTATCTAAACAATAGTGTCCTTATGATCTCAATAAAAAGGCCATAGAAAAGAGACATCTTAGGTAAGATTTTTTGCCTTCAAATATTTAGATTTTATTTTTTATATATGTACAAGAAATTTATGCTTAGAGCTGCCACAGTCAAGGCATTTCTACCTCCCTCTCTTCTTGGAATCTATCCAAACTACAAAATGCATGAAGCTCAAATAGGAATTTTCTATCTTCAATGAAAGTATGAAAAACCAACTCATCTTCAAACCCTAATCTATAAATAAGCTGCCAAGAACAGTGATACTGGGACCAACTAGTGTGGCATGATGCCTAGACTCGATCTCTGTGTGTCTGTGTCTGTATCTATATCTGCATTTGCATCTCTTTATGTACATGAGACCAGCTAGCACACATCTAAAATGTCTATGACCCACCCAGTTGGTGATCAATTACTGATTTGAGGTAATAAGCTTAAGGAGCTTCAGGGGAACTGTGTGGGCCTTATTCCACACAGCAGTGTCACAGAGGAAGGACAAACAAGGAGATGACAAATATTCACAAGAACAAACCTATAAGTGGGAGAGAGTGAAGGGGACAATCTGTCACAACAGCCAATCATGGTCCACTAAAGAGACTAGTAAAAATACAAGACCATCCAAAATAAAAGTTTGTGAGAGAATGACTCATTTTGGCCTAAGCTTACTTCCTCTGTACCCCAAATATTCAGAGCACTGAGTGGATGATGGTGTATACATGTGTTCAGCATAGATAAGGTACCGCATAGATACCTCGGCATAGGTAAGAAAGTGTTCTGAGAAATATTTCTGTCCTATCTTATTTTTCAGCAAAGAGCTGATGCTGACAGAACAGACCTCATTTAAAAATGAATCAAAATCATGGCACGCCTTGGTGGCTCAGTCAGTTAAGTGGCCAACTTTGGCTCAGGTCATGTTCTGCATAGTTCACAAGTTTGAGCCCTGCCTCTGGCTCTGTGCTGACAGCTTCAGATTCTGCTTGATTCTGAGCCTGCTTCAGATTCTGTGTCTCCTTCTCTCTCTCTGCCCCTCCCCTGCTTGTAATCTGTTTCTCTCTCTCTCTCTCTCTCTCTCAAAAATAGGTTTCAAAAAAATTTTAATGAATGAAAATCAGAAGGCATCCACACCCAAACTGGATAAAGATAGCGTAATATAAAATGCACCAAGTAATACAACAAATAGAGAGCAAACAAAAGTAGCTATTAGAATTAGTAACAAAATTTTAAAAATCATTCCATGTAAATACATTCAAAGAAGGTTTTTTTTTTTTTTTGGTTTAATTATTTATTTTGGAAAGAGAGAGAAAGATAAGTGGGAGAGGGGCAGAGAGAGGGAGAGAGGGAAAGAATCCCAAGCAGGTTCTGCGCTGTCAGCACAGAGCCCAGTGTGGGGCCTGAACTCACAAACTGTGAGATCATGACCTGAGCCAAAGTGGGATGCTTAACCATTTGAGCCTCCCAGGTGCTCCTATCAAAGAAATTTTTTAAACCACTGCCCGAGACAAAATATCAAAGAGAAAATAAACTAAAAATTAATATGACCAAAGGAGATAAAAAGTGAGCTAAGGCAAGGAAACAGAAAAGAATAAAAAAAAATAAATAAACATGGAAGTAAATACCACCTTATAGCTGCAAGAATTATAGCAGACATAGCTAAACACATACGCTTAGAAAAAAGCATAGAAAAAAAGATATGAGAAGAGTGAGCCAGGTAAAAATGGATTCACACTACTGATAAGATCAGGGAACTTTCACATCTCTTGGCCTTGCATAAGACCCCTGGGACACCCCGGGTTCTGAAAGTGTTTCAAGAATAGCTGAGTATGAAATTAAGAACAATATTGCAAGTTAGACGTTCTAAGTGAAAGGCTGATATAGTGTGGTTAAAGTATGCTACATACAAAAACTAAATTATATAAAGTTCTTAATTTCCTATAGCTGATGTGATCTTCTCATGTGTTTCCAAGCTGTTGGGCAATGGAGAACCTTCAACCTTTACCAATTTATTTTCTCACTATTTCTTCTGATAGATGAAGATTTTTTGTTCCCTGTTTTAAACAGTCCCTTTCAGTTAAATGCTAACCCTTTCTTTCACTCTGCTCTTCCTTGAGACAAACACAATGTTCATTCATCTCCAGATGTGTGTAGCTATACGACAGACCTTGCCATACCTTCATGGAGGTGGAACAGAGAGCCTCGCATTCACATGCGAATTGCTTTGCTGCTGAGTCTTGGTTGTTCTCTTCAGTGACAGTAGTTCTGTCTTTTTGGTTAAATTATGCCCTAAAGCAGTGATATCACACACAACTGGTCAAAGTTGTGGCCAATGCCAATTTTAGCCTTAGGAGAGAGAAGCCTCTGCCTTTGGGTCCTACAATTGTATAATTCCACTCTAGCCTTATTCTAACCGTGCCTTTCTCCTGGAGTGAGGGTTCCTCTGAGTCAACGGAGAATGACAACCTGGAGTTCATGTACTCATCTTCTATACACAGACCAAACACACAGGATTGAGATGTTTCCTGTCCAAATGGGTCTTGAGCCTGTTTCCAAGCTGGGCATGGGCCTGTTCGCCTGGTTCTTCCTTCTTTTTTTTTTTTTTTTTTTTTTTTTTGATCTTTATTTATTTTTGAGAGAGTGAGAAGTGAGAGACAGAGTGAGAGCAGGGGAGGAACAGAGAGAGAGCAGAATCCGAAGCGGGCTGCAGGCCCTGAGCTGTCAGCACTGAGCCCGATGCGGGGCTTGAACCCACGAACTGTGAGATCATGACCTGAGCCAAAGTTGGACACTTAACCAACTGAGCCACCCAGGCGCCCCTCCTGGTCCATCCTTCTAAGAGCAGCATACGCCACTTGTCTATGAACCTGAGACATACAGACTTTAAAGTGACTCCATGATCAATGTCTCCTGATGTTCTCAATCTGTGTAATTCTCGATAGTCTCCCCTTGTGTGTAAACAGAACCTGTGAGTACTTCTAATAATCAGATTATGATAGGAGACCCTGAGTGGCTCAGTCCATTGAACGTCTGACTTCAGCTCAGGTCCTGATCTCATGGTTTGTGAGTTCAAGCCCCATGTCGGGCTTGCTGCTGCCAGAGAAGCATACAGCCTGCCTCAGATCCTCTGTTTCCCTTTCTCTCTTCTCCTCCCATTTGGGCTCACTCTCTCTCTCTCTCAAAAATAAGTAAACATTTGAAAAAAAATGACAAAATTAATGGGATGTCACTCCAGTGATTAGATGTTATATGGCAAAAGCAATGGTATGTTATATTGTACATGTATATATGTAATACATGATTATGTTATAGAAGACTTGGACTTGGTGACTCATTATAAAGTTTTACTCTCCTCTTGCCTTTGAAGCAGCAAACCATGAATCCTACCCCTTTAAGGAATGAATTATATGAGGGTATTACTAGGCTGACACCTTAACTGCTACCTTGCAAGATCTATACAGAATAGCCAGTTAAGCTGCACCTTGACTCCTCATCCAAAGAATCTATAAGATGATGAGTGTTTTGAGCTACTAAGTTTGTGCTGCATAGAAAACTAATACAGTACCCTAAGGTCTAAGGGGTGGCCCTAAGGATGACTTAAAGGAGGGTAGTTAGGAAGACTGAATGTAGTTTGGGTATGTGGACTGGGTGTCCTCAAGCATTATAGGAGGCCTGTGCAGAATGTGAAGGAGGCAGGAAGATGAGCAGGAGAGAATAGGGAGGCAGGCAGACTGGGCTGACTTCTACACCCCTTTGGTCTGATACAAAACTCCAAGGAGTGTTAGAACTATAAATCTAAACATGACCTTCTTGGTTGTGATGAAGGTAGCACAATAAGACACATTTCATCTAATGACATGTTAACATCAGGTATAGCTTTTAAATATGGAGACTACGATATGTGGATCTCCATTTGTATTTGTGCCCTGGGCCTGCCATTCCTGCTAACTCGGCCCTATTTTAGCAATGGAAGTCTTAGGCCCCTGAGGTTGCAGTACCTTTAGGTCCCAGGAGAGTAACCTGTACAGATGCCCTTGGCCAAAATCATTCCAAAGAGCATGGAGACCCAGCCAATTCCCTTGCCCATACATAGCTTGATACTTTAGGTTTTCTCACCAACAAAGTTAACCTGGTTTTTCCCCATGGTATTTTGGTTCGGAAAAGGGAGGTTAGCACCTATGTGACATTCCTTCATTCCATTCCTTTTACACATTGTCTCTGTGCAGAAGAGCCAGGCTTTCCATTCTCTCTACATGATGTCATGAGCTATCCAAGCCTATAGTAAAGTAGTATGTCCTTGTTTGATAAGATTGATTTTTGAATGGTATATCAGTTATGGATACTGTTTTTCCATGATCAAAAAGTCACCTGTGCAAGAAAGTTGAAAAATGATCTTTGTTGTAGCCCCAGGGTTGGAAAGTCCCTCCTATCAACCTTATAGCTAAACTTGAAAGGTATAAGGCTAGAAGAGTACATGAAAGAGTAGGAAACCTGGCTTAATACCACCTGAATGAAACAATATAACCAAAATATTTCCCTGTAACTGTAATAGAAAACCTTTTTTAAAATGTAAGTCTGTATGCTGAGGGTAGTATTGCTGGATGCAATCATTATAACTCACAATCTTAGCTAGCATTCCACCAAAATGCTATGATTTTGAAAGTGAATAGATAAATCACTTTAGGGAATACCACATTAGATTGCCATGGAAGCAAAGACATCCTGGGGTTGTGTGCACAATAGTAACAGTAAAACATGTCTAGCTCTTGCCAAAACAAAATATATATATATATCAGAGTGAGACTAAGTGGTCTAAATGGTAACAAAAGAAACATCTAGCAACACCATGAGATTTAAGTGAAGGTGGGAAGTGAAGACGGGAGGAATGTCCAAAACTATTGTGGATTGTTCTCCTTTTCCACTTTTGTGAATAGTGTTAGGCAAGACAATAAGAGAGGAAAAAGAAAGAGGCTGAGACACAGGTGAGTGGAAGGGTGTCATTTGTAACTGCAGCTGAGAAGTTTGGTTTTGAACATAAACTGTGTTTATTTCAAAGATCAGAGAAATCTAGATATGTCTAAGAGCCTGAGGAGTTAATGCTTATTTGTGTATAGAGCTTGTTTGTGGGAGGGTCTATACACTCCCCTGGACAAAACTCCTAAGAGGGAAGAGAATCAAGCACAGAGGCTGTGCCCAACCACAATACTTAAGATATGTAGGACTCTCTGTATTTGCTAATTACAAAAAGAAACCCCAAGTGCTGTTGCCAAGTGATTGACTAATTCTGGAGGGAGTTTGGGTGGTTGGCAAAGAAAGACTATGAGAACCAAAAGAAGAATCAATGCCTTCTCAGTTCCGCAGAGAAAACTGTGCACATAGCTTTGCTATTCCAAGAGGTCCAGAGAACCAGCCATACTCCAGAAGAAGAGCAATGCCTCAGAGTTGTGCTGGGGAGTAATCGAGATTCTTACCAGGAAGGCAGGGTAGGGAAGTGGAGTGACCTAATCGTGAGCAATGGAGGAAATGTCCGAATGCCTTACCCAACTTCTCTGGGAGCACATTTAAAGATTTCAGGCTTTAGGTTGACAGAAGCTGAGAAGACTTGTTTGTGCAACTGACAAACCACACACGGATCCCGAAAGATGTGTAGAAGAGATGTAAAAGGAACCAAAAGCACTGGAAGTCAGGCTGATGCAAAACCCCACACAATAAGGTTCATGAATCTTAATGCATCCCTATCTGTACACCCCAGATTAATGTGTCCTAGGAGCATGGGCTAGCAAATCCTACAGATCTTCCATTTGTTAGAATTTTATATATAGCACAACACCATGTGCGTAAAGAGATTGCATATGTATATGTTTGTCTGTGCATAAAATTTCTCTGGAAAAAGATACAAGTAGCTGATAACACTGGCTGCCTCTGGGGAAACTGGGAGGTGACTTAGAAAGGGGAAGTTGACTTATTTTTAACTTTTTACATGAGTAGGACTTTTGAACATTTTTACCATGCATATATTTCTTATTCATAAACCCCATACAATCTAATTAAAAATAGAACAGGGGCGCCTGGGTGGCTCAGTCGGTTAAACGTCCGACTTCAGCTCAGGTCACGATCTCGCGGTCCGTGAGTTCGAGCCCCGCGTCGGGCTCTGGGCTGATGGCTCGGAGCCTGGAGCCTGTTTCCGATTCTGTGTCTCCCTCTCTCTCTGCCCCTCCCCCGTTCATGCTCTGTCTCTCTCTGTCCCAAAAATAAATAAACGTTGAAAAAAAAAATTTAAAAATAGAACAAAACAAGTTTTAGTGTTTTTAAAACCCATTTTTCCAGCCGGTAAACACTTGACATATAATGTCAATAAATGAGAGCAGCCAATTCTTAGATTTTTAAGTAGTATAGATGTGAGTACGTGGGTAAATCTATTGTTTCAGAACAGACAACAATGTGATTATAAAGATTCCAAAAGTCTTGTGGGCCAAAATAATTTTTTTTCCATTAGCCTTCAAGTATCATGATAAAAAAAAAATGATTTGACCTGATTATGAGATAACTTCTTAATGCTTTTATTTTCTTCTACCTGCCAGGGAACTCATATGGGCAATGCTAAATTATAGATCCTGGCAGTTATTTCCCATTTCCTTTCTACCAATTCTTCTCTGTATCTATCTTTATGTTTGTACAGATATTTTACATAGTAGTTTTTATTAACAACCTCAAATATGTTTTGACAGTAGGGTCTGCTTAAATTTAAATAATCAAAACCAACAAAATAAAAACAAATATTCAAAACCAAGTAGTATAATGAATTGGACAACCGATGCTGAGATGATATATTCAAAAACTCTCAGGTAAAATTATATGTGTTAAACTTTCTGGAGTGCAACACGGCAATGCATATCAATTCTTTTTTTAAAATTTTTTTAACGTTTATTCACTTTTGAGACACAGAGAGAGACAGAGCATGAGCGGGGAAGGGGCAGGAAGAGGGAGACAGAATCCAAAGCAGGCTCCAGGCTCCAAGCTGTCAGCATAGAGCTCAACACGGGGCTCGAACCCACGAACCGCAAGATCATGACCTGAGCCGAAGTTGGACGTTCAACCGACTAAGCCACCCAGGCACCCCATATCAATTCTTTTTTTATTTATTTGATTATTATTTATATTTGGGAGAGAGAGAGAGAGAGACAGTGTGTGTGCAAGTGAGGGAAAGGCAGAGCAAGGGGGTAACCAAAGGATCCTAAGTGGGTTCTGTGCTGACAGCAGGGCTGGAACTCATGAACCGTGAGATCATGACCTGAGCCAAAGTTGGATACTCAATAGACTGAGCCACACAGGCACCACTCAATTCTTTTGTTAAAAAAGTATATACTAGTCTGGAATCTAACTTCAGTCACTAGAGAAAACTTGCTGTGAAAGGGATTATTGATCAGTCTTTCTGGGCAGGATAAACAACGGGTATATCTAGAGCACATATTCATAGCTGGCTTACCTTAGAAGCTTGCTTACGCAGGAAGTTATAAATTAGCCTTCAAGCATTCTTGAAAGACACAGAACCAGGCTCAATATTCCTGCATCATGAGAATAGGAAGCTCATACTGGGGCTGTGCAAGATCCAAACTACCTGGTCTTATGTGATCTTATGTGGTTCTCAACTGAGGGAGCTTCTGCTCCCCCTTTGCCTCATTTGGTAAATTTATATACATTCTTGGCTATGACAACTGAGAAAGAGGGTAATATTACAATTTATTGGGTAGAGGTAAGAATTGCTACTGAACAAAGTACAATTCACAGGACAAATTCCCACAACAAAGGATGATCTGTTCCAAAACCTCAGCAGTACCAGCTAGAGAAATTCTGGTCTAAAGCTATTGTTCTCTTGGGTTTTGCTGCCTCTCTTGAGGCAGTGCCAGGCAATTGGGCACACCTTCTGCTCTGTGCCCCACTTTATAGTAAAAAGAAAGTGGTGGGTCAAGAATAGAAAGGATTCTTTTATTTTTCATGCCCTTGGCCACAATGCCGCTATATGTTCAGGGATATTTTCACACTCTGAGGAGAAGGTATTGAAATGAGAGAAACAAAATACTTTTCTACATTTCATCCTTCCAGATTCCTCTTCTAAGGCAAGAAGTGCACAGTAAATCATTTGTTTGAATAGGGGTAGGAATAAAGCAAAATACAGGGAGATTAAAAAAAAACAGATCAATAGAGTTAACAAAATATTATATTATCTCCTTCCATGTTAGAGAGATACTAAAAGCATTTAGTGAGAGAAGGTACAGAGCATCTGATTTCATCTGGCATATGAAGAGGCTAAACATGTAAAAAAAAAAATAGAATAAATCTAGGACTAAGGTATTAGTCTGAAGGCAGGTTTAGGTGATCATGAAGTCATTGGAGGTTGGAAAACCCAAAATCTAGATACTTAAACCCATGGACTTTTTGCAAACCAAAATTTTGCTTTAGGTGTAATCTTATTCAAATGATTTTTTTTAATTAGGGGGGGGATAATATTGAGTGTAATTTTTTTCCCCCTGCTCTGTACTTTCCTAGAGATAAATATGGAAATATGTGAGGAATAAGAAGTAGATATATCGGCTTGGCCAATTCCTATATTTGCTAAAGTATTCTTTAAATAATTACACATTAGAAATATACATTATCTGTTTTCAAAGATCAGGTAAAAATAGATATATAACAGAACATGAACAGATGTTGCAATTCTGAAATATTAGTAGTATGCATTCACTAAGTTTTGTGTATTCCATCTCCTTTAAAATTTAGCTTAATTAAAAATGATAGAAAATATTTAAAAGCACTTTCACATTTGCTTTTTCATATATTATATATCATATTACAGGTAATGATAATCTTTTAGTTCTACTTGTTGGAAAATGAAATTCATTAATGTGACAAATGATAGATTCTTGAAGAGTAGCAAAATATGCCACCCCAAAATATGCCTCTTTGGCATAAGGATTACTTTGAGTTGATTATTTTGAGAAACAGCAGACACATAAGAAGCTCTAAAAATGGAGAAGTTACTCTTAAGTAAAGGAAATCTGCATTTGTAAAGTTATCTACCTCTCTGTACCAGATAGAGGAGAACTCTAAGTCACAAGAAACTCTTATTAACTTAAATTTGCATAACAAATCTTACTCTTGCTGTTCCCAGTGACCTTCATAATTAGGTTCTTCTTCTCCGCTATGTATACACATTTTTTTTCTTTTGTATTTAACTGAAGATGGTATTTAGGTTGGTAACTTAGACCACAAAACCCAAAGGGTTAATCATTTTTCCCTGGGTATGTCTCATGTATATATGAGGTATATATGTTAATAATTTTTTTTGTGTTTCTTTTGTTAATCTTCTACAGGAGTCTAAGCTAAGAAGTCAGAAAAGCAGAGGGAAATTTTTTACCCTCTCCCACAGTCCAAAAACCAGCAAGGGAACAATATACTAGAGAGTTGATTGATTTTAACATTTTCTTCTAAGGAAGATTTTTTGGAGTAAGAAACTATATTCTACATATTGGTACAAACAGAAACGGTCATTAATGTAAAAAAAAACAAAGGAAAGAAGGGATATGGTATTTTTAAATATCTTTTTTTTTTTTCAACGTTTATTTATTTTTGGGACAGAGAGAGACAGAGCATGAACGGGGAAGGGGCAGAGAGAGAGGGAGACACGGACCGCGAGATCGTGACCTGGCTGAAGTCGGACGCTTAACCGACTGCGCCACCCAGGCGCCCCTTAAATATCTTATTGTAACTTCCTTTATCTCAATTCCACAGATACTAGGTTTGCAAAAATGTGCCAATCCTTTGGACCTGGAACCATTGGCTTCCCAGACCATGACTATTTCAACTATGTATTCAAGTTCTTCCTTCTACGTCCTAATCCCCTCTTCCTCAAACAAAAACGAAAACAAAGACAAAACAAAACAAACACAAACAAAAAATGGGGGGTGGTGATGAAGCTTGCTTGCTTTCTTTTAAGAGAGGACTTTTGGGGCACTAGAGTATCTCAGTCTGGTAAGTGTCTGACTCTTGATTTCGGTTCAGGTCATGATCTCGTGACATGTGAGACTGAGGCCCATGTTGGGCTCTGTGCTGACAGTGCAGAGCTTTCTTGGGATTCTCTCACTCTGTCTGTCTCTCTCTTTCTCAGAATAAATACATTAAAAAGAGAGAGAGAGAACTTTCAAGGCAACTGTAGAGATATGTTTCCTATAA